>NC_087202.1:100386711-100404211 GCF_015104395.2 Macrobrachium nipponense
TTATTCTATGCAAGTGCTACTCGCACCCGCCTCATCGAAGACTGTAGACTCTTGATTTATCCAGAAATTATATCGAAGACATCTCATCCTTTGCCAAGGCAGTCCACAAAAATGCCCTTCGTGTAGTATACGTTGACTCAATCTCTGGTACTGTAGAACGAAGTCGTCTCCCGTGCCATCCTCACGTAGAGTTGGGAATTCTCCAAAGTCATTGTGTGTCCGTATTTAAAAGGTCTACATGGTCATAAAATAACTAAAGTCTGGTTTTACCCCACAAATTCGTCCCTAATTAATATATTCAATCTACTAATCAAATATTAAAAAAACCTTCCGCGTCATGAAAACTCCTGCTGAGAGCATCCGCAACAACATTAAATTTGCCCTCTATATATTTGAGCTTTGCATCAAAATCTCTGATAGTTAGAAACCATCGAGCTCTTTGGGAGACAAACTGGGTTTATTAAAAAGATCGAGTAATGGTTTGTGGTCTGTAAGGACTTCTACTTTATTCCCCATCAGTAACATTTTAAAATGAACTAAGCTCGACACTATTGCAAAGGCTTCCTTATCTATGGTGGCCATGGACTTCTCGTTGCTGCCTTTTGTCCTGAACTTCCTGCTATAAAAAGCTATAGGATGAAATTTCCCATCAAACCTTTGCATAAGGCATGCACCTATGCCTTCCTGGCTTGCATCAGTCACTAATGTAAAAGGTTCCTTAAAATCTGGAAACTTCAAAACCGGGGGATTCATTAGCGCATCTTTAAGCTTTTGAAAACTCTCCGTCTGGGGTTCCTTCCATTGAAATTGAACGTCTTCCCGCAACACATCAGTTAGGGGAGCTGCTATGTTAGAAAACCCTTTTACGAACCTCCTGAAGAAACCGGCGATACCCAGGAATGACTTAATCTCTTTCTTTGATCTGGGGATGCGAAAATTCGCTATTGCTTTGACTTTATCGTCATTTACTCTAACCCTTCCTTAGATATGACGTGACCTAGATATGTGATCTGCTTTTTCAAGAACGAACACTTGGCTAGCTTTGATTTTCAACCCGCTAATCTAAGCCTCCTAAGTACTTCTGTAAGCACTTCCAGGTGTGCGCGATCGTGTCCGTTGCGATCAGGATGTCATCCATATACACAAAAACATTTTTGCCCAATAACCCGTGCAGAACTGTGTTCACCAACCTGGTAAAAGTCATCGGACTGCCCGATAAACCGAAAGGCATTCGCGTAAATTCATAGTGTCCCTTGGGCACTGAAAAGGCGGTATATTCCTTGCTACTCTCGCTGAGAGGGACCTGTAAGAAACCTTGCGCCAAATCAATTGAGCTATAAATATTATGTCCCCCAATTTCGACAAAAAGATCTGGTATGCACGAGACTGGGTAGCGGTCAGGGATCGTTTTCTCATTTGAACGTCTAAAATCAACGCATACACGGACCGAACCGTCTTTCTTAGGTACCGCTAACAAGGGAAAGTTGTAAGGAGACACACTGGGTCTAATGATTCCTTCTTCTTCCCATCTATTAACTTCTTTCTCTACCTGTTCTCTGATTTTGAAAGGTATGCGGTATGCAGGAATATAAATAGGTTTTGAATTGCTCTCCAAATTTACCTTATGCTCTAACACATTAGTCAACCCCAATTTATCACCTTGCAAGGCTACCGTATCCCCAAATTCTGCCAAGAGCCCGCTTATCGCTTCAACGTGTTCTCTATAATCCGCATTAGCCAAATGTTCACTAAATGTTTGTTTCCTTGATTGTATTTCTGCCTCCGAAAACTCAGGTTTCCCCTCTACGATAGCCACAGAACCACTATCACAATTCCAATCTTGGAAGTCTACTATATATGTGTTGTTATTTTCTGGTATCTCCTAGCTGTATCATTACAGTTTAATAGCTCCACCCACGTAACCCCATTCTTGGATACACTGTTCACCGATGCCGTGCTAACAACTCCTCTGAGCTTTTCACTGTTTTCAATAACACACACATCTGTGGGTTTTCTCATTTCCTTCAATTTAACTTTTACCATAACCTTTGAACCTGGTAGTAACATAATATCTTCAAATAAAACACCTCTATATTTATGGTTAGTATCTCCCCTTGCTACCGCCCCATACAAATTACCACCCTCAGTATTATCCCCAGCATTGTTAGTATCAGAAATAACATCCATATTAGTATCATCACCAGTATTGTTAGTATCATTGTTACCACTATGAACTCTGATAGAACCCCCGTAATCATCTCCCAGATCACCAACGTGTGTTTTAACATTACCTTTCCCCATAACACTCGTATCACCGCCATTAATACCACCGAGCACCTCTCCTCTTTCAATAACCTCCATGTCCTCCATTCTATTCACGTCCTCGTATGGTATGAGGTCATCCATTTTCCCGATTGTTATCCCATTAGCACCCGCATGGATCGAAATCTTGTGTCTTCTACAAGCAGGATGACCCAACAAGATTTTATTACCTAAGGCAATTCCTTTTATTACCAAAAAAGGTTCTGTTAACACTCTGTCACCGAGAGCAAACCTTATTTGTACACAACCCAGGGTGTTTCATCTAAGGGCTTGCACATCACACACCGTCTCTGTTGAGGGCTGCAAAGGGTAATTGGAGAACATGGATTGATACAAATTATAGTCCATTAGATTTATTGATGCCCCGGTGTCTATAAAAACTGGGATATCCACATCCCCTACTGTTCCATAGACTATAGGCTTGGGCTCTGGGGCGTCCCCCACGAGACCACAATGGCATGTACCAATCACCTGTACCCTTTTTGTTGATCGGGCTTCCAAAAATTTCGCCGATCCCTTTCCCCTCTGGTTTGACCTGCCTGGGAAGTTCTCACATTATAATTACCAGAACCTTGAGGTGTAGGTCTCGCATCTCTCCGTATCTGAGACGGACAAAACTGCCAATAATGATCAGTACTTTTACACATTCCACAATATTTAACCCTACACAATTTCTTTGGATGTCCTGGTTTATTGCAGTTGAAACAACGCAACTGCTGTTGCTTTTGACCGATCGATCTTTTGTTATACTCAACTTTTGCACACAGACGATGAGGAGAAAGTTCCGTGTCTCTCTGTACTCTATCCCTCGGGCCTGTCCTGTTAAAAATTGTGCTATCTACGGGGACATTTAGATCTGTGTTTATCTATTTGGGTATAAAGTAATTCTTCATCTGAGGTAGGCTCAACCTTTTCATCAAAGCTACCCACTATTGCATCGGGTACCTCGTGTAAGAGCAGGGAAAAATAGATCAGTTTATGAACATTATTTAGAGGGAGATTATCCCCTGTAACCCATTTAGATGTTTTCAATTTTCCTACCCAATCTGCCACTGCGTCAAACAGCTTTGAACTATGTTCTACAAGGCTATTAGTGCCTTTCCGTAGTTTATAAAGACCTCGAAGGTCTCTCACCATATCTCCGTGTTCCTTTGAGCCATATGCTGTTTTCAAAAATGCTTGCAAGTCTGTCCAGGTACGACATTTTGTAAATTAGAAACTCCTTGACCTATGACTGAGGTCTCCCTTATTGAAATCTAGCAAAGCTTTCGCCTCTCTGAATGCCTCTACATCGTCTACTATATTCTTCCCCGCTAAATAGTTATTAACTCCTTCTATGAAAATATTTACAGGCTGGGACAATGCGCCATCCACAATCCCTTTGAACGGGCTGACCCCCGCAGAAATGTTCGTCACGTGATGTAGTAGCGTCGTCGGTTTAGCATCCACCATTTTATCTTGTTTCCCAAGGCTGTTTTTTCCACTACACTTCCCCGATCTCAATAACATCAATGTATTTATATACACTAAACCCAATCAAGAAAAATCACCAGAAATTTTCTCCCCAACTATGGATAACAAAAGGTAAGCGTGCCCCGTCCCCAATCACAAAATCAACCCCACGAAAATGACAATAAAAAAAAAAATAATAATAAGGAAGGGATAGGAAAAGAAAAAGAACGCAAGGTGTTTCCGAGGCTAACTCGTCCTCTCTCTCTCGTCATCTCTCTCTCTCTCTCGTCTCTCTGGCACGACTCGCCGCAAAAATCCCACTCAGGCAAGTTCGCCACCCACAAATACAAGGAACATGAACAAGAACAAAAGGGTGAAAGAAAATCCACAAAATAATAAAAAGAGAAAAAAAAAAGAAAAAAAAAAAACTCGAAAATACACTTACGTCTTCATATGACCGTAAACCGAATTCACATACACCCGCAAACATGCGCGAACTGCGAAACACTTTAATATGTCGAAAACTAAACTTTTTATCCCCGTTTTTTTTTTTTTTTTTTTTTTTTTTTAAACACCTTTATTCGGTAATCTCAAGAAATCAACTGACTTGGCTTGGGAGAGGAAGACTGTCTGAGGAACAGCTTCTCTCTGTCGAATCAGCAGTAATGACCCTGAGTTGCCTGTGACATGATTAATAACCCCTTTTCCTATAAAAATAAAAACGAAACCCCCTATTTCTAACTGGTCACCAGTCCCTTCGGAGCGTACCTACAACTTGAAAAATATATAAAAAGCCTTTACCACGGCCACCACTGTATCCCCCCCTTATTCCCTAAACTACACAAACTGGGAACTCTTACCTGTTGCCAACGGTGCCCTGTCTGTAACATGTCACGAGCTTATTAAGACTGCTTAATAAATAAAAATACTATTATTTCCCAAAGCAATTGGTTATAACAAAGAACAAAATGATTAACAAGTCATAATGGCATAAACACCCAAATCTAACCCATAAAGAAACCAGTAAGATAACATTCTACCTCCCTCCTGGCTAAGGTTACACTCTCAAACCCCAAAAAGTCATATTGTCTAGTATTAGTCAGGTTAGAGAATCCCGTTTCTAATCAACCATGGAATCGGACCCATCTGTAATAAAGATAATAGTTATATAGACACCCCACGTCACTCTTTTCAAAGTATTTACGTAAAGAGAGTATTTTCACACTTCTCTCTCTTTTCCAAAAGGTAACAGTTTTCCTAAGTTTTTATAGAATGTGTCCTACCTTTTCGATGGGCGTTTTCTCCCGACACTCGGAGCAACTACTTGCCGTTAACTCTTTTGCACAAAGAATGCGTCTTCCACAAGTACCCTGAACCAGTAGGCCTGTAATACGCGTACAAACGAATGCACATGCCTCGCAAACTGGGAACGACCTCTGAGACAAGTTGCTTGTTCAGCAAATACCTTTTTCTCCAATGTGAACTTGCAGCGTATCACCCCTTGTCTCTAGGCGAGTAGAGCTATGTGATTTTATTATTATATAAAACACTTTAAACATATTATTAGCCATTCCCCCTCTTTTCACCTCTTAGATATATATCTAAATTAATCGTATTAAGCTTGAATAAGAGGGGATGATTTAGGTTCCAGATTGTTTCTATATATTGCACTACAAGTTTTCTTTGACGTACAGTCTCCTCTTCAGGTACGGCGCACCGGTACCTGGAAGCTTGTAGATTATATAATCTGGAACCTAAACTATTCCGTCATATTTAAGCCTACATATATGTGCATATGTATATATATATTTTATATGGATTATATATATATATATAATATATATATATATATATATATATATATATATATATATATATATATATATATATACATATGTACATTTACAGGATTATTCCATATCACGAAAACTTTCACGCCATTAAGATGTATAATTAAGTACAGAAATGTGGGAAATATCAAGTGTGGGCTGAGCTCCAAAATGTAAAATAAAACAAAGTTTATTATTATACAGAGCTGCCAACCCCCCACCCCCTTGGGAATTACCCTCAACCGCACCCCCTCAATCCACCTTCCGCAACAACCCCACTCTGTAATGAGGGGGAAAAAACGACAGCCTCTAGGAATCCTTTTTATTTTTTTGGCCAATTCCAAAACATTCCAGCGTTTTATGTAGCTCGAGAGGATCCCCGGTAGGAATATCATGGCTTAATTAACTCTCATAATGAGTTTTTCACACTTTTTTTTTTTTATTAAACTCTGTATATTCAGTGCTCTCCTTTGCTTTTTTTCGTTTATTTTGAGGTGATTAAAGGTTTCAATTATCATTATTCATCGACAGTAACAGAATTAAACAAATTATTTAAGATGTAACAAACTTGTTAATACAAAGGAAAAGTAGCTCTCAAAGAATCGTGGAATTTGTCGGCAGAATTTGTTTCCTTCGCCAAGTTGCAATTTGGCGAAAACTCGGATAGTCTCTCTCTCTCTCTCTCTCTCTCTCTCTCTCTCTCTCTCTCTCTCATATTATGAGAGAGCCCAGTGGTATTTAGAAACGCAAGAAAAATTTGAGTAAGAGAGAGAGAGAGAGAGAGAGACCTTACCTTACAGACCTTACATCTTGTTCGGGTTGCCCCAGGTCCCTCAGTGTGAGGCACCTCTAATGTCTACCAGAGAGTTGCTAGTACATCTTCCGGTATATTTTGCATCTTCCAATCTTGGATGGTCTGGGATGCAGTTTAGATATTTGTCGAGCTTATTCTTAAACACATCTACGCTCACTCCTGATATATTCCTCAGATGAGCTGGCAACGCATTGAATAGACGCTGCATTATCGATGCTGGTGCGTAGTGGATTAATGTCCTGTGTGCTTTCCTTATTTTTCCTGGTATAGTTTTGGGCACTATTAATCTACCTCTGCTTGCTCTTTCTGATATTTTTAGTTCCATGATATTTTCTGCTATTCCTTCTATCTGTTTCCATGCCTGAATTATCATGTAGCGTTCTCTTCTCCTTTCTAGACTATATAATTTTAAGAATTGTAGTCTTTCCCAGTAGTCTAGGTCCTTAACTTCTTCTATTCTAGCTGTAAAGGACCTTTGTACACTCTCTATTTGTGCAATATCCTTTTGATAGTGTGGGTACCATATCATATTGCAATATTCAAGTGGACTACGAACATATGTTTTATAAAGCATAATCATGTGTTCAGCTTTTCTTGTTTTTGAAGTGCCGTAACAACATTCCCATTTTTGCTTTACATTTTGCCAACAGAGTTGCTATTTGATCATTGCATAACATGTTCCTATTCATCATCACACCAAGGTCTTTAACTGCTTCCTTATTTGTGATGGTCTCATTATTAGGTCCCTTATATGCATATAGCTTTCTTTCTCTGTCTCCATAATTTATTGATTCAAATTTATCAGAGTTAAATACCATCCTATTTACCTCTGACCAATCATATACTTTGTTAAGGTCTCTTTGTAGAGCGTTCCTATCTTCATCACAGTAATTTCTCTACTTATTCTTGTGTCATCTGCGAAACTACTCACTACCGAATCCTTCACATTATTGTCAATGTCTTCAATCATAATAACAAACAGTATTGCAGCTAACACGTACCTTGCGGCACACCGGATATTACCTGACTTCATCCGAGTTTCTCGTCGTTTGCAATAACTATCTGTTTTCTGTTGTGTAAAAATTCTTTTAACCATCTTCCTACTTTATCCACGATATTGTGTTTTCTAATTTTCTTCGCTAATATATTATGGTCTACTTTATCAAAAGCTTTTGCAAAGTCTAAATAAACCACATCTGTTTCATTTCCGCTTTTCATATTTTTGAATATGTTCTCACGGTGGACTAACAGTTGGGTTTGTGTACTTTTTCCGGGTACGAAACCATGTTTGTCCTTTATTAAACAAATTATTTTTTATTAAATGTTTCATAATATTTTTCTTCATTACCCTTTCATACACTTTCATAATATGTGATGTTAGACTTCAGGGCAGGCCTATAATTACTTGCCTCTAGTCTTGATCCACTTTGAAAGTAGGGGTAATATATGCTAATTTGTGCTCCTCATAAATCTTGCCTGTATCTACACTTTGTCTTAATAATATTGCAAGTGGCTTTGCGATAGAATGAACTACTTTCTTAACAAAATAGCAGGAATTCCATCAGGCCCCGCAGCAGCTCCATTTTTAATTTCATTAATAGCCTGCACAATATCAGCTTCATTAATATCTATGTCAGCTAAATATTCACTATTTTCATCCCATTACTTCTCTATCATTATCTTCATTATCTATTCTAGGGGTGAATTCTCTCTTATATCGTTCTGCCAGTATGTTGCCAAATTTTCCTTTTTTTCATTCGTTAATCTCCCTTCAATTCGCAGAGGGCCTATTTCTATTCTTCTTTATTCATCTTCTTCGCATATGAGTATAATAGCTTGGGTTTTGCTTGATATTTAATAGGGTTTTTTCTTCCAAGTCCCGTTTTTCATTTTCTTTTGATTGTATATCTTTTGTTCTGCATTTTCTATCTTACTTTTTAGTTCTATAACTTTCCATGCATTTTTTTCTTTTGCAAGACCTTTTTTCCACTTTCTGATTTTCTGGAACAAGATCCTTCTGTCTCTTGGTATGCATGAATGATGTTTACTTTTCTTCTTCGGTATATATTTTTCCCAACTATTTTCTCCAATATATAATATCTCCGTATTTACCCTTATGTCATCACTTACGAAAATGTTATCCCAATCTTTGTTTAATTCTTCATTAATTTCTGACCATTTTATATTTTTACTGTAGAAGTTGTATTTTCCATATCCTTCCCACTTTTTCATTTCCTTGCTTTATCTCTATTTTCCACTCTTGCTATTTGGAATTGAACCTGTTTAATTCTATGACATTATGGTCTGAAATATTCGCATTATAAACTATTATTTCTTTAACATAATCATCTCGTTCACAAATACTAGGTCTAAAGTATTTTCCTTTCTGTTGGCAGGTGATTTATTTGTTGAATGTTGTATTCTAGTAGCATATCTAATAGCTTTTCAAATTGCCTCTTATCTTCTGCACTACTATTACTCTCTTTTTTATATGTATAAGTACAACCACAATCTCCTATTCGTTCTTTCCATTCTACGAAAGGAAAGTTGAAGTCACCATATAGGAGAATAGTCCAGTCCTTGTGATTTCTACATATATCATCCAATTTTTCAATTATTAAGTCAAACTCTTTAGTATTAGGAGGTCTATATATTACTATGTTCATCAATTTTTCAGATTCAAATTCTACCGCTATTAGTTCACATTCTGAGTTACTATATTTCTCATATATTTTTCCTTGTTTTTTGTCTTTCCCATATATTGCGGTTCCTCCTTGATTCCTATTTTTTCTATCTGATCTATAAGTTTGAGAGAGAGAGAGAGAGAGAGAGAGAGCGCGTTTCTTGATTTGAATTTTATGAGGGAATCCAATCTAACTGGGAAATATATGTAAGCAAATTAAAGAGAGAGAGAGAGAGAGTAACAATGGCTTTGAATATATACATTCGACAAATAAAAGATACCCATTATTTAGAATAATTTGCCATGCTGAAAAATTCAAAAATAAAATTGGCGTAATTAGCTAAAGGCTTTTAGTAAAATTTAATTTTTCTTATTTTTTTATGAAATATTTACTGATAAAGTAAGTATATATGAGAGTATATTCCACTGGTTAAACAGACAAATAATTATAGAAATGACAGCAGTAGATAAAGATGTTATCAAAATCTGGATAAGCAAATAAAAAATCAAAGTGCATTATATTCTCACCAATGAAACTTGCAGTTTTTTTCTAATAATTACTGTTTCATGAATTTCCAGAAATTTTATTAAGGAATTTTTAGTCAAAAAGTACATTTATAGTTTATCATAAAAAAATTGTTAAGTTCCTTTCAGTCACGAATGAAGTCCTTAACCAAGTACTAAATTAATGATCCGCTAGATACCATCCAATTTCAATAAAGTCCTTTTAGTAACGCTCACACGCACGCACATATAGATGTATATATATATATATATATATATATATATATATATATATATATATATATATATATATATATACGTATATATATAAATAAAGGTTTTTGCCACAAAGGAAAACATGAAAAAGCGAGATAGCCAAGTACTTTCGGTCTTGTTCCGGAACAAGACCGAAAGTACTCGGCTTTCTCGCTTTTTCATTTTTCCTTCGTGGCAAAAAACCTTTATTTATACATAGCATCACGTTTGATATACTTCGTGATAAGTTTCGACTTTATTTCTAAGTCATTACCGAGCTGGTCGGGACCTTCACACAGTCTGTTAATTTCTTCATCTGCGGCGATATATGATAAACAAATCACAAGTTAATGTGATGAAAATCATATATTAATATATATATATATATATATATATATATATATATATATACATATATATATATATATATATATATGATATATATATATATATATATATATATATATATATATATATATATATATATATATATATATATATATATATATATAGACATAGATATGTGTGTGCGTGTGTTGCTATGTCAAATGTTTACCAACCATTTTATTTATGTTTTCGCACGAGTAGGACATATTTTCGAAGGACAAATTTACACTGCTCGTTACCCAATAAGCGTATTAGCTCTGGATGATTACGTTCTCAAACAATAAATTATGATTTTAATTTGGTTTAGTGAACGTCAAAAGCTGCCGTGAATGGTCAGAATATGCTGCCCTGTTTATATGAGAATTTCGCTGATTAACCCTAATCAGGAAACGTGATCGTTGATTAGAACATTTTCCTTCCTGAAGCCTTTAGTCAACTAAAAGTCCCAGTGCTTTTGTTTTTTACTGATATTCGAGCGCGTGATTTATTAGAAGTCTGTTTTTCTTTACGTGCTTTGATTAGTTTTTTAATGTTTATTTATAACTCTACGAATTTCTAATATGATATTTATTGGCAAATGATAATTTATTTTTAGTTTGGCGGCATCTTTTTATAGAATAACTGCAGGTTTTTCTGCTATCGTATCATTACATTCTTATGCAGAAGTTATAGGTGAACTATAAGGAACGATATATATATATATATATATATATATATATATATATATATATATATATATATATATATATATATAACACAGATAGATAGATAGATATAGATATATATTTGTATATTTATATATATCAATACATACTAGCTGGCGGAGGCAGAGGGCAACCATGGGCCAGCATTGTTTGAACCTTAATATCATTGTTATTTTTCATCACAGAAGAAAAGTAAGAGTATATGTGGAATCCTTATGAAATGTTCTATCAGAATAATACTGTTTTCTACGAATAATAATAAAGACGTTAGCATTGCCGGATTTCCGGATCAAAACGGCACCCGAGAAAAGCCATCCCGTGTAAAATCACAAACACAGTCCTACTGTAGCTTCATATATGAGATATATTTATATTGGATGGTATGTTGGGCTTCAGAAGCCTGACTGGGAAAAATCTCAAGTACGGTGAACTTACGTTCCAGCTTCTTTTATGACTTTGGTAGTTGAGCCTGTACCGAGTGGACTAGGGAGGCCGAGTCAGAAATTTATTTTTGTGAAACATGTACTCATGTGTTCATGAGTACCTGTTTCACAAATATATATATATATATATATATATATATATATATATATATATATATATATATATATATATTATTGCCTTCGCTTATTTATTGCACCGTATCCTTAGTGACCTCTGAACTCGACAACATACTACAGATTTTAAATTTATATCTCTGGATAACATTATCGCACACAGGGAGAACTAAAGAGATAACGGCTACTGATGAGAAATGATGAAATAGAAGTTATCAATAGTAGAAATGAAGGAATAACAATATTTTTTAACTTTGAAAAGTTAAAAAATAACTCGTGACACCTATTATGAACCCAAGGTATGTGGGTTTGTGGAGAGAGAGAGTCTAGAATATCTACGAGTACATGTTTCACCGAAAGTTGTTTTAAGTGTTTTAACTATAAAATATATATATATATATATATATATATATATATATATATATATATATATATATATATATATATATATATATATATATATATAGTCATGAAAGGTTTTTACTATTCTTATGTAAGTTTTCCTTCCTTCATGATTTAACGGTGACTGGGAAAAAGTTGAATTCAAATAATTTCGGTTAATTTATTTAAAGTTAAAACACTTAAATAACTTTCAGAGAATGTTGAGATTTGGCCTTAACCTTGTCGGTGAAAACATGTTACAGAAGTTTACCAGAGTAAATAGTACTCGTAGATATTCTAGACTCTCTCTCCACAAACCCACATACCTTGGGTCAATGATAGGTGTCACGAGTTATTTCTCAACTTTTTCCTTGTTATTCCTTCATTTTTTCTACTATTTGATAACTTCTATTTCATCATTTTTCATTAGTAGCCGTTATCTCTTTAGTTCTCCCTGTGTGCGATAATGTTATCCAGAGATATAAATTTAAAATCTGTAGTATGTTTTTTCTAGTTCAAAGGTCACTAAGGAAGTGGTACAGTGAATAAGTGAAGGCATAATATATACATTATATATATATGTATATATATATATATATATATATATATATATATATATATAATCACAATTACTGATAATTATTATTCTCACACCCCCTCATGCATAAACAAGAGATACTTCCTGGTAGCTCATGATCGTAGATACCTCAAACCTTACTGAAACCCCTTATCTTAAGTGTATGTGAATCGGGCATTAGAATATCATAATTAGACATTTATTATGCAAATCTAACAAAAGACAAGTAAAAGGAAAATCATACATGTCACATATTAATCCCAATAACGTTATATCACAAGAAAAAAAAAAGGAAAACTGGCAGGAAACCGTATCATGTAAGAACTAACTCCCGCTTCCCACAATTTCTGCCAAAAACACCCACTAAATAAGTTTATCTGGGGTCTGTAAGAAACACCAACCACTTCAGCCCCACTTTCATTCCCACAAGGGGCTATATGCCAGATTAAGGTTTCTGCCTTATTTCAATCATTTTCAGCGACATGGAATTCCGATTCCCAACGTGTTCCAATGAATCTCTCCAGACTGGACTCCCATCGAAGAATATTCGCCTAATTTTCCATTACAGCCTTCGCACATACCGTTTCCGTAATGACCCGCTAAATCAAAGGTGATCTTCCAACAAGCGCTGATTAATGCTGAGAGAACGCTAAATCGCGCTTAGTAAAGAAACTCCCTTTCCAACTGTATGGCTAGTTGGAACATTGCCAACAAGTTCGTGTGTCACATACCTTCGCATCCCACCCCATTATATATATATTATATATAAATATATATATATATATATATATATAATATATTATAATATATATATTATATATATATTATTATTGTTTTACCATTTCCTTAGTAATCTCTGAAAACGCGTTGGCATGATGCAGATATGAGAGCTGCAAACCTTTAACAATTTTATGTTCTCACTCGCCTTATCTGCATTCGGCAGTGTTATTGTTGAAGTGTTTATAAATACTACATGCACGTGGGTGGAAATTACCTAATTGTTTTCGTTTTGAATAGCAAAACCTTGTCGAAAACGATAGCGAAGTGCTTCGAAGAGTGGTAAAAATAAGTTAGAAACACAATAAAACTGCAATATATTGATACCTTATACATTTAGCAATGTGGTGCAATGCATGAAAATTTATTAATTTTCATGAAAACAATGAACTTGAATAAATTAAATGTATTTTACATTTAGAAGTGTAGTGCAAGGTTAGGAACGCAAATCATTGAATGAAATGTATTTATTTTTAGTTATGATTACAATATTGATAAATTTAGACTTATCTCCTATAGAGATTACGGTAAGCCATATATCGTCAAATAATTTAATAGATACTGGAAAGGCGAATTTGGAAATCCATTGAAAATTTAATGGTCGAACTTCCTACTTTAATCTATCTTAGAATTTGACATCCTTATGTCAAATTTCTGTGAACAGTTTTTTTTTTTTTAAACTTTGATTAATCGTTAATTTAAAAATAGCAACTTATTTAGGTTAATATCAAACTTGGCATGGGGGCAGAAGTTGACTTATTATACAGATTTAAATGGAAAGTAAAACAAATATTCTTTATAAATCCTTTGTGTATTGCACTGAAATATTTTTAGCACAATCTACAACATAGAATACGTTGTTTTTAAGCTTTGTGCTCTAGACTTAAAATGGTTGACTCATATACAAATGGTATATATATAGACATATATATATATATATATATATATATATATATATATATATATATATATATATATAAAACATAGTTTAATGAAAATATTCATGTACAGAGCTTTACAGCTCTCGTCCAACTGCTGTGGACTTCATCGCTAAAATAGAGTATAATATACAACTCAGGAAACTAAATAAAGCGGGAAACCATGAAAAAAAAAAAAAAAAACATTATGGAAAGTAAAACATTTTAATCGGGTTGTTTGTGATCAAGTCGACAGCAGTTGATGAAAGCTATAAAGCTCTGTACTTATGTATTTTTATATATGTTTGTAACAGGAATTTCATTGTCGTCTTTACCTAACACACACACACACACACACACACACTATATATACGTGTATATAATATATATATATTATATATATATATATATATATATATATATATATATATATATATATATGTGTGTGTGTGTGTGTGTGTGTGTGTGTGTGTGTGTCTCAACAGGAGACGCAAACAACTCACCCGAGTTGTCTGTGTCTCATGTCTGTCTTCTAAAGTAGACTTCAAAGGATACGAGCAGCGGATATAAATTCAAGTCATCCGTTTCATGTTCCCTGTGAGTCAGACAGTGTCACAAAGATGGAAAGCATTCAAGCTAATCAACATTGCTGATTTTTGTTTCGTGACCACGAATAAGTATTATGATCATTATGTGGAAACTCTCCTGACTACTACACACGCACACACACACACACACACACACCACCATAGCATGTTCTTGAAAATAATCTCATTGTTATTCCGACGCCCAAATTGCATGTGCATGGGCTTCCTCTCTGAACTAACCTTACCCAACATTGACTAACCTCACCTCACCTAACCTAGGGGCGTGGAAAAACAACCTGTGCTTGTGCAATACTACCATGGGTTTCAGAGGCAGTGCAAGCACGTTTTTTGGCAATAACTCTGTAACGAACACTCGTATCAGAACGAGATTTTGCTATAGTGTATTACACCCAATGCAGTAATTTATGAGGGTATCTTGAAGAACTAATCGTGAAGAATAAAGAGACTTGTCCCTGTACCAAGAGGCAAAAACTCCATTAGCCAGAGATGGATACGAACACAACAATAAAAATCTCCGCCTACCCTCTCCCCCCACCCCCACCGCCACTTCTGTCCTTCTTCCTTCCCTCACCTTTACTTCTCTCTCTCTCTCTCTCTCTGAATGTTGCTTCAGTAAACTTATTTTGTATGATTTTTCTATCTATCTATCTGTCTATCTATCTATTTAATAATATACATTGTTGTATATATCTAACGATCCAGTCGGTTGTTAGCTGTCAGTTGACTGATTTATCTATGCATTGATCCGCTCATCTCTCTCTCTCTCTCTCTCTCTCTCTCTCTCTCTCTCTCTCTCTCTCTCTCTCTCTCTGTGGTAGTGGTGCCTACTGTAAATGGTTATTAGATGAGAGATATTTGAATGTATGGTGGAGATGTAAAACGATAGACACTATGATTTATAGTAAAGAGACTGTTGTACTTGTGTTTGGTTACCTTCTTCGTAATCCTCATCTGGACTCAGGATATCAGCAATATAGTGCTTGTACTACGAAGGTGAAGAAGACATGGCCACTACGGAACGTAATTGTCGGCACGGTTGCAGAAATTCGTTTATCACGCAACTTTTCAACTCTTTTAGCCTTCAGATTGGTTTGAACAGGTAACTGGTTATAGTTACTCTGTGTTACAAATAAAAATTGAGCCTTTCTACCGGACATTCATTAGAGTTAAAACTTCGATTATACCGATGCACATTTAACTGTCGCTTTACCATAAATCATAGTGTCTATCGTTTTACTGCTCCACCATACATTCAAATATCTCCCACTCTAATAACCATTTACAGTAGATACCACTACCACAGAGAGAGAGAGAGAGAGAGAGAGAGAGAGAGAGAGAGAGAGAGAGAGAGAGAGATGAGCGGATCAATGCTTAAATAAATCAATCAACTGGCAGCTAACAACAGACTGGATCATTAAATATATACAACAATGTATATTATTAGATAGATAGATAGATAGACAGATAAATAGACAGAAAAATCATACAAAATAAGTTTACTAAAGCAACTTTCAGAGAGAGAGAGAGAGAGAGAGAAGTAAAGGTGAGGGAAGGAAGAAGGACGGGGGTGGCGGTGGAGGTGGGGGGAGAAGGTAGGCGGCGCTTTTTACTGTTGTGCTCGTATCCATTTCTGGCTAATGGGGTTTTTGCCTCTTGGTACAGGGACAAGTGTCTTTATTCTTTACAAGTAGTGATTCACGATACCCTTATAAATTACGGTACTGGGTGTAATACACTGTAGCAAAATTTCGTTCTGATACGAGTGTTCGTTACAGAATTATTGCCAAAAAAACGTGCTTGCACTGTCTCTGAAACCCATAGTAGTATACGTTTTTTGGAATCTGCCACCGTAAGAAGTTTTCCCGCTCTCGTTGCATGAGCAGCTTGCATGGGGCGTACCATAACACTTAATGTGTCAGACATGCATGGCTTCTGAGTACAGAAAATGGAAATTATCTCGGTTCTCTAACTATCAAGACATCGGAGAAAGGAATACTGTCCATTTTCTTGTTTTTCTAGAAAGGCTTAAGCAGTTTTTATCACTAATGGCTCAGTCGGGATCACAATATGCTTATATAATTCCCAGAATATAGTCTAGTCTTATACAAACACTTTGGGCCTTTTCAAAATGGCACACACTTAACAAATAACGGTCATTTAGAGAACCCCAGAGAGATTATATTAGGACTTTGTTTCTTAAAGAATCCTTAGCCCGGAACGTTACTCTGTTTACATCACTAATATGATGGCATTTTCTGTTACGCTGTACTTGATAAGAGAAACCCAAAAGCTAATTTTGCAGGTGTGCGACTCTGAATACGTAGAAACCCTTTTCCGTAAAAAAAAAAAAAAAAAAAAAAAAAAAAAAAAAAAAAAAAAAAAAAAAAAAAAAAAAAAAAAAAAAATGAAGTTAATGTTATTTGGTTTCAGTTTTCCACCACCTTAAGATGTTCATACGAACGTCAGCCAGGTTTCCCTAAAATTATAAATATTTTCCCATTATTTCCTTCGTGTCTTTATTAAAACTATTTTATTGTCATTATTGAAATAGAATTTGACTACATAAACAAAAAAATGCATGGCTGATCACATCTGTTTTAAAAGAATAAGTGATATGTTATCATGAGGTAATTCTTAGCAATAACTCCGCACTGACTGGAAGGAATGGTCCCGGGAATACGAAAGCCACTATGGACCAGCGGGTCATTGTATGTAGTTTGTCTTGGTTAATAC
>NC_087202.1:100409211-100421711 GCF_015104395.2 Macrobrachium nipponense
ATATATACTTACTACTGAAAGTAATGTAACTTTTTTCTAATTCTCAGAATACGGTAAAAAAAAATCTATGGCTGCCATGGTATTTTTCAGTTTTTTCTCACTAAAAAAGAATTTTATTTTATTGCACGTTACAAGTTTGTTTTAATTCCACTTAAAAACTAAACATTTTTGTTATCAATTGTTATCAATACTAAAGTTTCGTAGCCAAACCTTTTAGTATTCCATAAAACCGAATCAGAGTTATGTAGCTATATGCCATTAAGAATGAAAGACGGAAATGTTAGAAATGTTAATTTTAATATTGCTACAAAAGCATTTGAAAGACAAGGAGTCAGTCAATGAAAAAGAAATGACCCTTTCGCGCACTCCTTGAAGGGAGGAAAAGTATATTTATGAACTCATCCACTAAGTCGAGAAGTCGATATAAAATTCCAATGCAATTATGCCGAAAATAACGAAAGATGATGGGTAAATAAGAGGAAATGCACGTACGGTCTACGTCCATTACTTAATTTTCTTTGCAAATGCATTTGATATAATCTCACTTTTTGACCCATTGAGTTCTTATTATTGAACCTAGACAAATGATGCAACTGCCTTCTACATTAAACTCAGAGTAAGTTTTGAGTATCTTAAAATAATCTGTGATTCCATTAAGAAAATTTCATCTTTTATCGTCTGTGAACGAATATGATTTGTTATTTTATTGCCCAGAATAATACTAGCTTACCACCATATAAGAATTATACTGTAAATGCCAGTGTTCATTTAGTGCGGTTATTTATTTAACCTAATGATTTGTAAACTTTCGTAGTCCAGTAAGTTCGTCTTGTTACCTTTTGAGAAATGTAAAGCCCTTCCCTAACTCATCAACAGAACTTTGAACAACCTAGTTCAGGATTCCCTGTACTGGCATTATGATTAAACATTATGATAACTACGCGTTATGATTAAGTAGTAAGGAGGGTGGAAAGAGATATTTGGGGGTAAGTTTCTCTCTCTCTCTCTCTCTCTCTCTCTCTCTCTCTCTCTCTCAAGGCCACAGCCGTTAATGTCTTTGAATTTTTGCTTCAATTGCAACTTTGTTGTATTGCAAGCAAATTGCAATGAGGTGCTGAAGTTATTATCACATTCGAGATTGGTGTCACGAAATACTGCACTATGCCTGGTTTAAAGGGTAAGATCACTTTGTCCCTGATGCACTGCAGAGTTGGAAAGTAGATATTTCTTTCCTGTGTCTTTCTTAGACAGAAAAGTAACATTTACATACACATGGAATTTTACAGAGAAGGATCTTTTACACATAATAACATTCCCCTTTTTAGAGCTTCCACCCCAGTTGAAATTGATAATGTCAGTCATAGTAAAACTCCAATAAGTAGTGGTGTCACTGTCACATTGCAAAATCCCATTCAGGAGGTAATTTGCCGCCCAAAATAGATAAATAAATGTTACGTCACATGTAATGGTATACTCGCGAAAAATTATAGCCCCAATCCTATAAGAAACAGTAAAGCTGATCCTTCTTGACAAAACGTAAGGATAAAATACTGCCTCGGCATCCACAACTAATTGTTATCATTTATGCATCAGTATTACGGCTTAGGAATTAAAAGAATAAATGGGAAGAATGATTTGTTTGGCACGGTGAATATTTAAAGTAAGTTTTTTTCCAGTCGATGAAATTGTTTATTGCTGTACTTGCCAATTACTGTGTCAGTTATCTTTCGAAAATACAGATTCATATTCATTTTGCTTTTGAGAGAGATAAAGGAAAACGTCATCAGTAAGTGAATAGACCAGCTAATTTCCTATAAAAGATACTTGTCTTCAAATTAAATAATTAAATATATAGATTATGATCAAACAAATAAATATTTACTGAATTATGCAAGGTCTATACTGCAGCATATACCCATGGATAGAGTGTTTAGATGAATGACATTCATATTGTTGGTTAAAAATGGTTACCTGTTTGTTTGTTTGTTTGTTATAAAGAAACTTAAGTAACCAAGTTTTATCTCAAATTCATGGCGTCCAGTTGCTGTGTAGATTAAATCCAAAATACAGATTTATATTCCTTCATTTCGTTAGTCTCCGTAGTATGGTAGTGATTATCCAAGCTATGAATAAAATCATTACGTTCAAAGTAATAATGCTGAAATCGATTATTGCCAGAGCCTCCACATCAACAGACAAAGAGGAATGAAAGAGAGTTGCATTATGTACAGCTGTATTTTTGTAATGACATCAGCTCCCCAAGTTTCAGCGTCATTACTTTTTATATGAATGACGAACATTTGTGACACGTTTTAAGCCTCATTACTTCAAGCGTAATGAGTCCACCTGATAGTCATTTCCCCTCCCTAGACTTGTTTTCTGTAGTCATTACCATAAGGCTCACTTACGGGGATGATAAATATTAATTAATAGTGTGAGGGTAACGAGGGAGAAGGCTTGGTTGGTCGATAAGCGGTTTTTCGTAATAATAATAATAATAATAATAATAATAATAATAATAATAATAATAATAATAATAATAATAATAATAATAATAATAATGGAGATTCTTTTGTAAACGTGTTTCATTAAAAATTTATGTCTGTGACAACAGAGTTTAGTTTACGATGTTTCTGTATTTCTCTTCTCTGATGCAGCCAACATAATAATAATAATAATAATAATAATAATAATAATAATAATAATAATAATAATAATAATAATAATTATACTAATAATAATAATAATAATAATAATAATTACTGTCGTTGTGGTGATCAGTTGCTGGATGACGACCTCCAAGTACCTTACCGTCTTCCCCTTCAATTGGGTTGAATAGCTGATGTTTCTTGCAAACCCCTCCACTGGAGCCTGTGCAAGAAACATCAGCTACCTTGCAGTAATAAGTGGTACGAGCACCAACCTGAGGGAGTGATACAAAACGATCAGGCAAAGATCCTCTGGGACTATGGTATCAGAACGGATAGGGTGATACGTGCAAACAGACCAGACGTGACGTTGATTGACAAAGTCAAGAAGAAAGTATCACTCATTGATGTCGCAATACCATGGGACACCAGAGTTGAAGAGAAAGAGAGGGAAAAAATGGATAAGTATCAAGATCTGAAAATAGAAATAAGAAGGATATGGGATATGCCAGTGGAAATCGTACCCATAATCATAGGAGCACTAGGCACGATCCCAAGATCCCTGAAAAGGAATCTAGAAAAACTAGACGCTGAAGTAGCTCCAGGACTCATGCAGAAGAGTGTGATCCTAGAAACGGCACACATAGTAAGAAAAGTGATGGACTCCCAAGGAGGCAGGATGCAACCCGGAACCCCACACTATAAATACCACCCAGTCGAATTGGAGGACTGTGATAGAGCAAAATAATAATAATAATAATAATAATTACCGATTCACGGAAATCTCTTCCAGTGTCGTAGAATTTTGCAACTTTATGCAATCGATTCATAGAACATCTATGTTACAATATCCTTATCACCAGCGAATGGTGTAAATAAGAATGGCAAATGATCTGTGTTCATATAATATGATTTGATATCTAAAACTGCCAGTCATATAACGTGTTAAGTACCTAGTCCAGCTCTTTGTTCTAAACAGTTACTGCTGCTAATAGTCTTGCACCTGAGAGCGCGCACCTGATTGTTCTTATTTCATATCACTGAAAAATACGGAAAATAGTGTCACAAATCTTATTCGTATTAACAGCCATGTTATTGATGTCATTGATAAATATCTTTACAGCAAATGGTTCCTTTGGCAGTGAATATTATTGTTTTCATTATAATTTGCGCTGATCTAATGATACTAAAGTAACAGACAAAAAAAAAAAAAAAAAAAAAAAGATGGAAGGCAGTCAACAACGACATTCGCAGCACAATCGGAAAAAAAAAATCAAAACAATTATTACGAAAATTCAAGGCCCTAACACAGTAAGGGGAAATGTGATTTGACTAGCGCGTCATCAGTTTTATTCCTCTAATTTAGAGCCACTTATGATTTTGAACAGAAACAGCCATTTCCCAATAGCTCTTGATGGGAATATTCCAACCATCCCTTGATTTATTTTTACAAACACACAACAGACTGTTTGCCGGTAAACTGTGTTTAAGAAACCACAATCCGGTAGGAGGTTAGTGCCGTCAATGCACCTCATGCAGTGCATGCAGGCATTACTTAAAGGTTCTTTGCAGCGTCCCTTCGGCCCCTAGCTGCGACTACTCTCCTTCCTTTTACTGTACCTCCTTTCATATTCGCTTTCTTCCAACTTGCTTTCCACCCTTTCCTAACAATTGATTCTTAGTGCAACTGCGAGGCTTTCCTCCTTTAACACCTTTTAAACCGTTTCATTATCAATTTCCGTTTCAGCGCTGGATGGCCTTAGTTACCCCAGCGCTTGGCATTATGCCTAAAATCTATAAATCGGTCAATCAAGAAACCCCAGTAGTGACATTAATGATAAATTTTACACGCTTGAATTTAACGTGTACCCACGGGAATTTCTGTGAACCCATTTACCTTTCTTCATATTTTACTCTATCATGTTGTAATAGTACCATTACTTTTTAACTTCCATATTTTTCAGTGTCAGATAATTTCAGAAATTCGCATTCGGTTTAAATGGAAAGTTAGTTCATTTCAGCTCAGTGCGTTTATTTGAATATTCTTAGTTTATTTAAGGATTCGGTCGTTTGGCATTTCAGGCATAGATGAGATAAAAATTGAAACCGGACACATTTTAAAAGTTAGTAAAAAGGTAAACACTTATATATATAAGCTTTGATGTTACTATTCATTCGGTTTGCTTTTGTTACAGAAGAAGGATCAAACAGTCAGTCATTTTGAAAAAAACATCAGATGCTCTTGATATTAGCAGATTAATCGAGGTAACTGGGGTGAAATGATACTGTGAAGGCTGTAGAAGTTTTTGCAATCTATTTGAAACTCTCTGTTGAGGATTTTCCTTTGATGCTACTGTAAAGAGCAAAGCTAAATTTTATATTCCCATGTTGTCAGTCCCTTCATTTTAAATGTCAATTGTTTGGGCGAAGTTTCAATGAAAAAACTATTATATATATATATATATATATATGATATATATATATACATATATACATATATTATATATATAGATATACATATATATCTGTATATATAATATACATACACATATATATATATACTTATATTTATATATGATAATATATATATATATATATATATATTATATATATATATGGGATATTTATATATTATATAATATATATATATATATATATATATATAAATATATGTGTGTATATATATATATATATATAATATATATATATATATATATAAAGATATATGCCACGAAGGAAAATAAACGAAGGAGTAACTGCGAGACCTTTCGACGTTTCCACGTCCTTTACTAAGCAGAACTGACATACATGAGGGAAAAGACAAAACAATAAGATTCGTGTAACTGACAGATAGGGTTTATAAAGAGATTAGTACCTAGAATCCGACACACCTGGAAGATGAGTAACCTTCCCAAACAAGCATAAACAATGGGTGCGATTAAAAGTTTAAGATAATCATCTCAGATACAAGGACAAGACAATTAAAGAATTATAGGCGACAGCTGTTCAGAACTTTGGTAAACAAAACCATATTCACAATATATATTCACAATACAGGTTAGACATACATTACAACAAAGATAACTCTAAGGCAACTAATTTTTATTTAAGTCTGTAATTATATCTTTGAGGTCATTCTTAAACATGTCACAAATACAAGGGTCTAAATGAAAAAGGCCACGACTAACATTGAAATAACAATGAAAAGTAAGTTGTAATAAAGCAGATTCTAAAAGGTTTCGTGATAAGACATCTCGACCTTGCAATTACTGAACTACCAACCCAATTTATTCGGTGTTCTTTTTCACTCAAATGAATGAATATTACATTAGATGTTTGCCCAGTTTTTACAGAATATTTATGCTGGCTTAGCCTTACTTCTAGGCCCTTGCTAGACTGTCCGAGATATGAGGGACAATCCATACATGGAATTTTATATATTATGTTGTTGTTTTCTCTGGGGCTATTTTTTATTAACATTCCTTTTAGTGTGTTATTATAGGAAAAAACAAGGTTGACATTAAAAGCTTTTAACAATGATTTAATGGTTTCAAATCCGTTAAAATAAGGCAAACTGAGAATGTTCTTAAAATTTTCTTTCTGCGTGTTACTTACACTATAAAACTTTTTGTGGGCTTTATTATAACAAATATCTAATATATGTGAAGGATAGCATAAATCTTTCCCTATTTTTCTTATGTATTCGATTAAGTTTACTCTAGAATTAGAAAAAGACAATTGCCTCCCTTTCTTAGATGTTTTGATACATAGAGAACCATTTCAATGTAAATTCAGTATTTATAGGAAACCGACCAACAACTTAACTTATGTTCATTTCTTCTCAGGCCACCATCTTAACATAAAAATATCAATTTTTTCTTCTATGTTTTTACGAGCATTGTGCATTGTCAGTCCCCAATATTTAGATCAAGAAATCGAATACATAAGAAAAATAGGGAAAGATTTATGCTATCCTTCACATATATTAGATATTTGTTATAATAAAGCCCACAAAAAGTTTTATAGTGCAAGTAACACGCAGAAAGAAAATTTTAAGAACATTCTCAGTTTGCCTTATTTTAACGGATTTGAAACCATTAAATCATTGTTAAAAGCTTTTAATGTCAACCTTGTTTTTTCCTATAATAACACACTAAAAGGAATGTTAATAAAAAATAGCCCCAGAGAAAGCAACAACATAATATATAAAATTCCATGTATGGATTGTCCCTCATTTTATCTCGGACAGTCTAGCAAGGGCCTAGAAGTAAGGCTAAGCCAGCATAAATATTCTGGTAAAAACTGGGCAAACATCTAATGCAATTTTCATTCATTTAAGTGAAAACAACCACCGAATAAATTGGGTTGGTAGTTCAGTAATTGCAAGATCAAGAGATGTCTTATCACGAAACCTTTTAGAATCTGCTTTAATACAACTTACTTTTCATTGTAATTTCAATGTTAGTCGTGGCCTTTTTCATTTAGACCCTTGTATTTGTGACATGTTTAAGAATGACCTCAAAGATATAATTACAGACTTAAATAAAATTTAGTTGCCTTAGAGTTATCTTCGTTGTAATGTATGTTTAACCTGTATTGTGACTATGTATTGTGAATATGGTTTTGTTTACCAAAGTTCTGAACAGTTGTCACCTATTATTCTTTAATTGTCTTGTCCTTGTATCTGAGATGATTATCTTAAACTTGTAATCGCACCCATTGTTTATGCTTGTTTGGGAAGGTTACTCATCTTCCAGGTGTGTCGGATTCTAGGTACTAAGCTCTTTATAATCCCTATCTGTCAGTTATACGAATCTTCTTGTTTTGTCTTTTCCCTCATGTATGTCAGTTCTGCTTAGTAAAGGACGTGGAAACGTCGAAAGGTCTCGCAGTTACTCCTTCGTTTATTTTCCTTCGTGGCATATATCTTTATATATATATATATATATATATATATATATATATATATATATATATATATATATATATATATATATATATGTATATATATATATATATATATAATATATATATATATATATATATATACATACATACATGCATACATACATACATACATACATACACACACACACACACACATATTCCAACACGACGTAAGAGACCATGACCGTGGACTGATGTTGGAATAATTATTAGAAAGCACAGAGACGCTGCGTAGAGAAGCCTGGTTCTTCAGATTGCAAAAAGCCGAAGCTGTGAATACAAATCAGCAACGGCTCGCATTAAACATACAGAGGAACATGGACTCCATCCTCCCTTCTTCAGGAAACCTCGGGACATGCATGAGAATTTGAAGGGAGACACAAGCGACAGAACAGCTCTGAGCACAACTACCGACAGGGAAGCAAATCCTGACCAATAGTCCTTTGCTGCAAGCCGTGGCATAGAGGCATCCATCGTACGGAGTACCAGGAATGCCCTTTCTGCTGCGCAGACCAATAAAAATTCACCATCCCATTGACGTCATATTTAAAATTGTAGGCGTCAGCATACAGTAATAAAAACCTTGTATGTCAATTTGTAATTCAGTCCTGAAGACGTCACCAGTGAGTGAGCAGACGGTCCGTCGACTAGAAGTCAATGGAAAAAAACACGAAAACATTTTCCTTTGAAATGATTTTTCCTTATTCTTGAGAAGCTTGCCTGAAGCGAAAGAGAAGATAGACTGATTTATAGAATGATGACGGTCGGTTTGATCCGAATATCCGGCCGGATATCCGGCTATGCTGACTTCTTTAATATTAGTTGTAGAGAAAGAAAAAAAGAAACAATTATTCTAATAGAACTTTTCACGAGGATTCCAAATATCCCATACTTATCTTCTATGATGAAAAATAGCGTTGATATTACGGTTCAGACAATGCCGTTTGCTCTCCTCCGGGTTCCGCCAGCTAATGTGTATGTATATCTAGAATGGGTTTTTAAGACCAAATGATACTCGTTTAAACAAAATGAAACAAACTGCTAACAAGGAACTACACCTACCCTTGTTCCGTTGCTTGTTTGTTTGTATGGTGCTTTTACATTGCATGGAACCAGTGGTTATTCAGCAACTGGACCAATGGCTTTATGTGACCTCCGAGCCATGTCGAGAGTGAACTTCTATCACCAGAAGTACACATCTCTCGCTCCTCAATGGAATGGCCGAGAATCGAACCCGCAATCACCGAGATGGGACGCCAACACTATACGCTTTTGTTCCGTTGCAGAATCACTCTGGGGAGTTGGCTGAAAAGCAAACTAGGCAAATAAGCTCCCGTAGTACAAAAATATACTTTTTATTTCCCAAATTAGCTAACATTAAAATGGAATAAAATGGAATAAAAGGAATTAACTCTGACCCAAAAGAAACATTAAACTTTCGTTTCCTCTCAAAATCATATTTAAGTAAGTACCCACTCTTATCTCATTATGTCCAACTACTCATAACATTTTAATAAGTCAATAGAAGTCTTAGAGAATCCATTTTTCTATATGGTGACTTTGAGCCCATCTGAAATAAAGAGACCACAATTATAACACCACTTTAACTATGAAAGTTAGTTAAAAGGAATGTGTACCGCACCACACTTCTCTTTCTCCAGACCCAATAATTATTACTTCAAAGGTTAACTTTTTCAAAGTTCTTTCTTACGTTACCTTATTCAATGGGCCTGCAACACCTCACAACACCTCTTCCAGGTATGTTCCACACTCTGTCACAAGCAATCAGTGAGTACTCCCTCTTAGCACTTATTCCCCATAACAAAAGTCATGTACTGTTCGTTATGAACACCCAGAGACACACCCTATGTTTTACCCAGCAAAGACGGGTGCTTCATGCCTGAAGTCCATGATCTTCGAGGCGTCATCGACCTCAAAGTGCATTGGTCATCTTTCCTGTCTGTTTTTCATTTCAGCACCTTCAAGGAATCCAGTGCTTGTCTCTAACCAACTTGTCTCTAACTGGAAAGAGCTGAGATTAACAATTCACTACCGTGCCTTTAAGATGGCTCGGCCACCTACGTCTTTTGTGCACTCCTGTCGCACACCACATCGGCTACTGGTACATACTAGTTCATAATGTTTTAATTTTACCACATGATTTAGAGCTACATCCGTTGCTGGGACCCTCATACTTCCTTGGTTGCACAGTTGTTTGATAACTTCTACAACACATATTGTGATCATCATTACGGCTACCATAACCGTAATCACTGGAACTGTGTAGCATTTGTCGAAGAAGAATTCATCCTCATTATTATCCTCTAGCAGTGGAATCGTAACCGTCTCCAATATAGGCGGTACTTTAACCACCTCGTGGTCCCACCTAAGTGTCTCACGAAAACCTTGGTCAAATAATTGTAGATCCCAGCTGAGTGCGGGGACCATCTCGAAACAACTCAGCATGCGCCATTATTCAGTGCCTACGATCCCTGTAGGTGTATCCTAACACCTCTGTTGCTGAACTGCAGATTCGACGTCTTCCGATGAAGGAATCGTAAGCACCACCTCATTGTCAACTTGAAATGTCCCAGAATGCATCCTGAGACGATCCACCGATGACATCTTGTCCATTGCAAAGGCGATCAATAACATTGCCGCTCGTGTGAAGATCCGACCTCTGGTGTTGTAGATCCAAGCTGTTTCCGTTGTCACCCTCGTGTGAAGTTGGGAACCTGTAAAGTCATCGTGTGTTCATATTTAAAAAGTCTACATGATCATAGATCAACTAAAGTCTTGCTTTAACACACGAATCTGTCATTAACTAATATACCCAATTTCATAGTCAATTATTAAAAATTCCTCACTAAAATAAAATATGATCTTTACCCACTGAATCCTCATAACTAATCCTATATCTGACAAATATACTATCAGAAACGCCCATAATGCCTATACAGCAAAACCCCTGTAATGTTTATACAGTTAACCTCCATCAAACATAATGCTGAAATCCCTTCTATTTTAGATATACCAAGATAATTTCAACCTCCTTTCTATAATAGAAATGCTATGTAAAGCTTAACCCCGATTACAAGTTTCACTTGTAGGAGAAAAAAAATAATAATTCAACTTTTCCCATTACAAAATGTATACGGAGTGAAAAAATAATAATTCAGCGCTTTTCCATCCAAAACTCAGTATGAATCGTTACGGAATTTGCTGCTGCAACATATCCTATTGACCCGAATTGACCCCTTACATTCTTCCCCAAGGAATGTCATCATCAACATCCCTGAAATCGCACTATGGACATGTCTAGTCAGACTTGCAACCTCAGAAATCATCATTCCTTCAAATGGCCCAAAAATCTTTACTGATATTATACAACCATAATCTTCAAAAATTATTCCTAGGACATCCTCAAAGGTGCCCAAAAATTGTCCTTGAAAACGTAACTCATTCATGATACTGCCACATGCATTTAAAACCACATAACCACTTAGTTGGGATATAAACCACAGAAAACCACAATTCAACAATTATATGCCGCCAAATATAACCACTGGTGAATATAGAAATACAACACCTTCATAGGGCCCCATAAAACCACAATGCAGTAGTGCCATCCCCCCATGAGCCATAGTACCAAAAGAACCATAATACCCACCTCTTTGGCTCATAAAACCACAGTCCACCACCAAAAATTATAGCCACAAAAAAATCAGCCCCAATAATTATAGCCACAAAAATTTCAGCCCCAGTAAACCAATACCGCCAGGGATCACCACACGGACCTGTTGTAATATTCCTTAGCTTAACAGAAATTTCCCATACTTTCCACCCCATTTTTCCTCGTGAAATAATTACCTCTTTTTTTACGCCAAATCGCCGCAGTTTGCCCTTAATAAGAAAAATAGTAGAAGAAATGAAAGAGAAAAAACATTACATTAAACTGACTAATCACATTTCACCATCAGTTTGCGAAACCAGAAAAAAAATGCAACTGCTTGATATTCTATTGGTTACCACAGCCAATTCTTTTCAGTTTTGATATATGAGTTAATTTCGACCGTGTTATTTCATCTAAGACTATAAATCTGTTTCCTGTCTTTTCCTCGATGATTCTAAAAGGACCTTCAAATTTTGGACCCAATTTGTAATTTAGTTCATTTCTCACATTGATCTGAATAGGGGGATAATTTTTCCCTCAAAAACTGAAGAACGTCCTGTACTGGTACTTTTGTGAATAGGGAATCTACGTCAAGGCTTAAAAGTTTTATGTTGTGAAGTGGTATATGTGCTTCTCTGAATTTGTGACAAAAATCTTCCGAATGTTTAATGCGACTGGGAGAAAAAGTGCCTATTCACAAAAGTACCAGTACAGGACGTTCTTCAGTTTTTGAGGGAAAAATTATCCCCCTATTCAGATCATTTCCCATTGGCGCTTGACAAAATAATAAAGTTAGTTGAATTATGTGCATCTAATAACGTATTTTCATTCGGGGAATCATTCTACAAGCAAAAATTCGGGTGTAGTATGGGTAGTCCTTTAAGTCCTGTTTTAGCCAATCTGTACATGGAATACTTTGAAACTACAGTAATAAATGCAATAAAACCCAAAAACATGCTAAGAAAAAATGGTAATGTATAAACGGAAACGAATATGAAAAACACGAAGTTATCAACCACTCAGAGTGAGAAAGATAATTGAAATGGCACCAACATTCGTAATACTGATAAAAAGATTCCGAGTAAAATTACGCCTCCCAGCTGTAAAAACGAAGGCACTTCCGCAAAAGATGAATACGAGGTAGATTTGCTTTAAAGGAATTTTTTGGGATGGTGAAGCTTTTAGAAGGCGAACGAATCGCATATATTCCTAGTGCAGGTCAACCCATGACT
>NC_087202.1:100424211-100436711 GCF_015104395.2 Macrobrachium nipponense
TTTATGCACATCAATCTCTCTTGCCGCTCGTTAGTGTCCATATTCTTTATTTACATTTAAAATTGATGGATCAGAAAGCGAAGTAAACAATATCTTTCAGAATACAAGATACAGACTGCCGTCAATATTTTACCGCCCTTTGGTAAAATGACAAGAATAGGTTCTAAACTATTGAAAAGAGTAATTATCGAACTCTGTTTATGTCAGTTTTCCATCCAATAAATGAAAAGATGATTAGCTTTTAGTATTTACAAACCTAGAGTGAGAGATTTTATTGACAGCTGATACTTTACTGTCAAATATTATTTCCATGTGAGAGAACCTTAAACGGGCCATATGAACAAGTCGAAATAAGATCTCTGTCACCTCTTAGAGGTAAGAGTCATTAACATAGAACCACGAAATGAACTTTGTCCTTTTTTATTGATTGTTACCTTGATTTCGCGTAAATGAATAATGATTTTTTTTTCACAAAACAAAAGTTGAAAGAGGACATCCTGTGCTTTAATTGTTAAATTTCTCTCACATAAGCAGCTTACCGAATGCTGAAAAATTATGGGAATAATCTGTAACAGTGATTCTCAACCAGGGGAGATTTTCAAAGTTGATGGGGAAGGATTGTGATCGCAGTTTGGCAGGATCAAACTGATTCTAGGACCACACAAAACGCAGTGGGCATCGGCACATATTACTGAGACGTCACGATGGGCTTTCTGCCTGCTAGCTTGTGTGTTAGCGTAAGTATTTTGATGCATGTTATTTGGAATGAACCTTTCGAGGCAAACAATTTTGGAAAGGGGCAGAGGAATAACATTCTGACATATGGTAAAAGGGTGCATGGACCAAAAAGTGTTAAGAACCATAGCTCTATAACAATGGTGATAAAAATAATTGAAATAAAATGAGTTCCAAAGGAATGTCAGTAAAGCTACTTCGGATGGAAACTTCCAAGTATGATATTCATCATAAAAATACATCACTGTTATGACACGCATTAGAAAAAAAAAATGATTTCTAAGAGAGCATTGTGCGCCACCTGTCAACTATTTTGACAACTGGGTGACATTTATTACCTGGCAAAGGCAAGAAAAGAAGATAAAAAAAAATTAAAACATGGAAGTTGGGCATAATTGAAGTATTACATGCGTGATATCGGACTGGTCTGTTCTCAAGTGTGCGCTCACCGTCGTGAATTCTTGATAACTACTTCACCAGAAGAAAAGAATTAAATACTCAGCTGACAGTAGGAGAAGAATATTAATAGCGGTGACAAACAAAGAAGTTTCTTAAAAGAAAATTTCTGTCATCACAATTTGCTACAGAGGTTTATAAATAAACCATAGGCCTGCCACTCTTGTCTTAGAATACAGAATGAATAAATATCGACATCTGAATACCAGGGCAGAAAATTATCAGTTTGCTATATTTTTGACAATTTACGAATAGTTTTAAGCATTAAAATCTAACGGCTAGAATGCCATCTGCTAAAGGAACGTTTAAAAAGCAAATGCTCTTAATACGTACTAACAAATATCCTTTCCTAAACCACATCCGAGGAAAAGTGGATATTCTAGACACAAACAGTAGACAGAGACGTTGCTTAAACGAAAGCAGATTATATAAACTAAGAAACAATAACACAAGATGAAATTCCAAAATTTAGTACTGGAAGGAAAGAACACGTTGCTGAACTCTGTGTAATACTACGAGGATTTGCAGTTCCACAGAACAAATGTAAGTAGGGGTAGTTAAACTGGTATTACGAAGCAACATGAAAGGTTACGAATTCCTTGACATTATTCTCCACTTATGTGCTGCTCTTGGAGGAAGAGACCGTGCTGATATAAGGCATTTTCATCTAAAACAACAGCAATGACTCAGCATCTTTATTTATAATATTATTATTAATAATTACAGCGAGATGTTATTTATAATCATCATGGTCCAATAACGACAAATTTTCCTTGGTCTAGACCTCACGTTATAGAATAATATTATATACTAGTAAAATGGCAAATACGAGTCCGGGACACATAAAGCTTATATGATAGTGTTATTATGTTGATTGCTCTCAGTGTCAAAATAGGTACCCTTTGAAAATAAGTAAGATATGTGATTAACTTGAAGAACATTCTCACACTACAAGGAATTCCGATATTCAGGGAAAGAGAACACAAAAATTAATGTCGTGTTAATATAAGAAATTAACACAGGCGACGTTCATCATTCACACAGACACAGACATGCACACATACACACAAGACCTATTGATATATGTAAGTATAAATCTGTGTTCATATATTTATTTATACAGTTTACTGGTCACTTCTGTTTACCAGATAAGTATGTAACTGTAATAAACACAATACCCTCTTATCTTCTCGAATTCTTCACACATCTTGGGTACGCTTTTCACTACAAAGCCTTAGATCCAGATGGAAATGGGACTTCGTTCTGATACTCCAGGTGTGGGTTTGAATCCGATTACGGACGTCAGAATTTATTTTCTCTTTTTGGGATTTTAGTGTTTGTAATGACATGCGTATCCACAAAATGTAAAGAATTCTAAAAGTTAAGAGAGCATTCTGGATATTACAATAACATAAAAACGCACGTACTCACACACACACACACACACATATATATATATATATATATATATATATATATATATATATATATATATATATATATTATATATATATATATATATCTATATATACAATATATATAGTATATATAATCATATATATATATATATATATAATAACATATATATAAAATATATATATATATATATATATATATATATATATATATATATATATATACATACTATAATATATATCTTATATATATTATATATATATATAGATATATATATATATATACATATATATAATATTATATAATTATATATCTATATATCTATATATATATTATAATTATCTATACATACATATATATATATATATATATATATATATATATATATATATATATATATATATATATGTGTGTGTGTGGTCCTTCTTATTATATTTTTTAGCTTATATCCTATAGTGGAATAACAGAGATAACATTACCAGCAGTGGCGGTGTAACATTAATTATCTTTGCCACATTACAATATACTTAATTGCTATCTTAGTTACTATTTTTTATTAATTGTTGCATTATTCATTGGCTATGGCCATGTCATATCTAGGGAAACGTGAATTTGTTTTCAAAGTGATTATATACATACACATACACACATATATATATATTGTTACGTATGAGCCCGGCCTTGAAAGAACTCCGATACGTAAACAGAAAAAGTTGAGGGAGAACAAATAGGGAATTACTTGAACTTACCGTAAGAAAGGATTTAAAAAGTGAACATTTACTCTAGAGGAAAAGGTCGCCAGAAACTCAGCTCATTACTTTACAGCTATTTATTTACAAGAGGCTGCTTAACAGCCAAGGTAATTAAATACTACTGGTCCCCACGTGGACTTATAATATCTCTCAAGTGGATGATAGCTGGCTCAAAATGGAATTCACTAATAAAGCTGGTTTCGATATCTTGCGGCAATGCAACACTTGCGGGCAGACAGACTTGACACGTGACTCAGGGAATCTGGAAAAGGATCCCAGATTACACAAGATAAAAGAAAAAAGGATTTCTTGCACATATTACTATTATTTCGTTCTCTAACACTGGGGAAAAGGAACTTTAATGTTTCACTGAGGTATGCACTGAAGACTTCATTGGTCTGGGACGATCACACAAGGGAAACATGTGGCCATGAGATAGTGAGAGGAAACAAAGGGATGAGTTCTTTTTGGTTTAGAAATTGAATTGGGAAAATGGGGAGTAATTAGGCACTAGGATGTAAGGGACTGGCAATATGCTGTTTCACAAGACGTACCTGGATGCCATGTTCAGTAGATCTTTGTAGAAATGCGGCCTGACTTTGTCTCAGGTCTGGAAGGCGGGTGGTCGGACATCCATCCGAGGTCACGAACTGCAGTCGACTGAGGGAGATCGCAGGTGTCTCTCATGGGTGTTGGGGGTCAACTTAACCCCCCACGAGCAGGGCAATCCTGGAAACAGAACATACAGCCAGCAGAGGGTTCACAGGAAAAAGAGCTTAAGATATAGGCCTAAGAAGTACCAGTCTGCCTACATCCTTCCCTTTGAGATACGTCCCTAAAGCTGACAAAAGACTATATTCTTCCCCATTCCAACAGGAAATGCTTAACTCTGGACGGCTAGCTTTGGTTTCCTGCCCAAATCAGCTGATATTTGGAGGGATATGGCTGCCGTTTTACAAAGCAAAATAATGAATTAATTACTGGGTAGACGAAAAGATCAATAAACGTAGCAGCTCCCCCTGTTAAGAAGGCATTCACTCCCTTTCGGGCGTGAAGGGCTTGGCTTAAATAAGTTGATCGTCTCGACTACCCAGTTCTCCTACTCTAACTTGAAGTTTTTAGAGCAGCGATACAGCTAACTACAGTGACCCACCTAACTTATAGGTGAGGATGCTAAGTGTACTAACTTAATGGAGTAATGTAGTCTAGCCTAAGTAATAACTACGGGTTGTCTGTGACGACAGTCTACTCTACCCCTAGATAAGGTTACTTGAAAATTCTTTCTGCTACTACCCTAATGCCCTGGTACTAAATCATTAGCCTAACCTACTCAATACAGTTAAATGGAGACGCAATCATTCCAGAGTGTGGTACGCACAGCAGCGGTTCGGCGACCGAATTGTTAAAATACATTAGATGAGGTAATGATGCGTGGGAATGATGAGTGATTAGTGTAATACCAGGATGGAAATGTAATGAGGTAATTATATTCAAGTGAGGGTTAGCATTAAAATTTCTAGGGGTTAGAGGGTTAGTTTTACTGGCAGATATCAGACTGGCTACCTTCTCTGGGTAGGTGCCAGGATCACTCTGCAAATGAATGTGACACTGTACCTCAGGCACAGGTGTCAAGGAGAGAATGTGGCTCTTTGGTTAGTGTGTTAATGATTTGTTATGTCCCTTCTTCTTCTTATTCCTCCAGGACCTGGCTATACCAATCCTAGGAGTAGACGGAGGCACTGGCTCTGGGGTAAGGCCAGAAACGCCGTCAGGAGCAGGGGCAGTGGTAGCCTGAGGGATTGCAGGGGAACACCCTACTTCGGTATCTGCAGCAACCGTCGTGGAAGTGGAACCTACTGCAGGGGAGGCCCTAACTTCGGCTGCTGCGACAGCCGTCGTAAGGGTAAGACTCCAGGCTGACTCCTGGTCGGGCAGTTCCTGGTTTTCCAGAGGAGGTAAGAATGTTGGGTTTGCCGGAGGTTCATCCTCGGGCGACAGTGGTAAGGGTGAAGAAGAATTATGGGCTGGAGATTGGCCATGGGCTGCGGTAAGCTCCATGCCTGTTGGAGGATCTCCTGTAGGAGGATCCTTGATAAGGTTAGGCACCGGCGCTAGCTCAGGGCCAGGCGCAGTGGTCAAGTTCTGTGGTGGCTCTACGTCCAGGCTGGACGCAGCTTGGCACTGCTCAGTGCTGCCAAGTGGCACTGGCAGAGAGTTGAGGTCGACAGGACCTGTGACGGGTACCGGAGATGCAATACCTCTCAGCGTGCCTTGGTAATGGGAGACAGAGGCTCCTGTCTCTTTTGGAAGGCTAAGCCTTGTGGAACTTGGTCAGTGTCCGCTGCTGGTAATCGGCTAGGGCACCTAGGCCAATTCGTGGAGTGCCCTAGTACGTTGCAGGTTTTGCAACAGAACTGTGAATGATCAATATCCCTCCTTGGTAACGGGGGAGACTGTTGGTGGATGTACTTCCTGGAGGAAGTAGAATTTTGATGACTCCTTGCTTTGGAGTGATTTGACGTGGGGTTAGGACCCCTAGGCTTTTTGAAATGAGAGGGAGACTTCATGTCTTGCCCTAGGAGGAGGTCATAACCTCCTGGAATGTAGCTTGCAACTGCAAGAGTACATACTTTGGAAAAATGAGGTCTGGTGACCCTCAATTGGACGGTCAGAAGGATCAGCTTGATATGGTTGATACCTTCAATTAAGTGACGTCTATCGACGTTAGCCCCTCGGGGGATTCGATCTTCCCGTATCAGGGAGATTTGAGCGCCAGAGTCGTCGTAGGCTCTGACGTGGCTTGGCGGATAATGGCTTTGGAGGGGTGCGACAGTTATAGGGCCCTTAGCTGGGGGTCCTAGTGAGGAAGAATTTGTAACTGCCATTGCGATGGGGGGAATATTGTGATTTGCGCACCCTCTGTAGTTGGCAGACATGTGACCCTTGCGGCCACAGTCGTGGCAGAACGTGTTCCAGAACCTCTTCCATGGCACTGGACGGTAAGGCCGAGATGCCCCCACAGGTTGCAAATCTGTGGAGTCACCAAGGCTGGCAGTGTGCTCTGGCACAGGTGAAGAGTCCTCTCTGGCAGTGATTTGACGGGGGGAGGTTAAGGAAACCTCCGTTGAATCACCCTCGGAAGCAAGTCCGCGGTTAACTGGTGGGCTTACCTCTTCCAAAGTGGAGGAGGTAGGCGGTAAAATGGTAAAAGGCTGGCAGGATGGGGCAGGAATTTCTATCACGGGCACTGGATCAGGACCAGGCTCACGAATAGAAAGGATGCCAGGCTGACCAGAGACGGCAGGACTAAGAGAGACAGTGGGTGCAGGGCTGGAAGCTGGAAGAGTGGCTGGAGCTAAGATACTCTCCTTAGGGGCCTTCTCCCGCTTGATTTCGAGTTCCTTCTCCTTGAGAGTGAGCTCATGCTTTCTCTCTGCTTCTCTGGCTTTTCTCTTACTTCCTTTTCTTGCAGGCGCGCGGCATCCTGCTGCGCCGTTATCCACTGGTCAAGTGCTGGTCCAGTGTAACCGGCCTCCTTGCCCAGAGTTATGAGGATTCGGAGTTTCTCTAGCTCTATGGCAATGAAGTCGCGGGAAGCAGGGGAAGACATTTCCCTTAGGCTGCAGTAGAGGCTCGGATGAAAATGAAAATAATGGCCAGGAAGGGTACTGAATGGAATGGGAGTACCTACTGTGGAAAGTGGCACTCACTTGGAAAAGGGTTCTGCGACGTGGTAGTGAAAAAAAGTCTGAAAAGACTGGGTGCTCTGTGGCACTTGGGAAGTGTCCCATAAGTTGGTGGCATTTCTGGAATGGCACCTTCTGATGAGGTGAGACAATCACATGGAGTGTGCGGCGTACGTCACATTTAAGGGCGTTCCTCGCTTGGGAGACGCTGGAATGGGCTACCTGTAGGTCCAATACAGGTGCACGGCACTTATGGAGGCGTTCCTTGGTTGAGTGATCCAAAATGGTGGATACTCTAATGAATGGGCGTTCCGTAGGACGGACACGCAGGTATAGGGCTACCTGTACGGCCTGTACAGGTGCAATGGCACTTATGGAGGCGTTCCTTGGGCAGCACTAGTAGTGCTGGAATTGCGGCACTTTGGGGAGGCGTTCCCTTGGAGTGGTCCGAAGGATCACTGATCCTCGTACATGGACACACTAAAGAATAGGGCGTTCCGTAGGACGGACACGCAGGTAAAGGGCTACCTGTATGTCTGTACAGGTGCGCGGCACTTCAGGAGGCGTTCCTTTTTGAGACAGCACTAGTAGTGCTGGCATTGCGGCACTTCGGGAGGCATTCCCTTGATTGGGTGATCCAGGATAGCGGATACACTAATGGATTGGGCGTTCCATAAGGACGGACACGCAGGTTTGACAGCACTTAGGGCTGGTATTGCGGCACTTTGGGAGGCGTTCCCTTGTTGAGTGTTCTGAAGGATCACTGACCCTTGTACACGGACACACTAATCAATTGGGCGTTCTGTAAGGACGGACACGCAGGTAGAATGGCTACCTGTACGGCCTGTACAGGTGCACGGCACTTATGAGGAGACAGTGTCAAGAATTAGTGGCACTGTAAAATGATACGACCTGTGGTGCACTGGTGGTGGCCAGTCCTAGACTGGTAACGACTTCCTTGATGGAAGTAATGAAGGTTGCGGTGGCACACTGTGCGGTTTGTGCTTGCGGTATACGCAAGTCTTTTGTGATAAAGGAAAATGAAAAGACCACTCGGGCAACGACAGGTAATGGTAATTTTAGAAATGCTCAGTCCCTCGCTGAAGTACTCGGTAAACGAAATAAATGCTTGCAAACTGCAATGGACACAGGCCACTTACGTATCACGGCGCATTGTCTGTAAAATAACTAAAAGACAACAAGAGACCCTTAAAAAAATAACTTGTTTAGTTTCTGCCTTTCTGCATGCTATTAAAGTGATGAACGTAGTACTCTTGGCTTCGTGAATAATGGGTTCTGGTTCTCTCTCTCTCTCTCTCTCTCTCTCGGAGAGGGTGAAAATGATATATGAATGAACTCCCTTGTATTTAATTGAACTAATACTTTTAGTTTTAATACGATGATGCACTTGCGTTAAATGATTTACTTACATTAACATTTACTGAAAGAATTGCTTTTGAATACGTTTTATGAAAATGATAACGCGCTCGCGGTGAACGATTTTTACGTTACTGGTAGCGGATTGCGCTTATTAAATGATTGCGTTTCAATATGAATTTCACAAAGACGCATTTTACGTTAACAATTCTTGTAATTTACTCTTTGAAGATTTACGTTAACTTTACGTAAGTTTACTAGGTCCCTGTGACAAGTAAAAATGACGGTAAGGATTTTAAAATGAAATGTTAGCAAACATTTGTAAATGGAAAAGGTTACGTTTAGTACGAAAGGAAATTAAACTTTCGCTCAGCGAGCTAGTGAGCGATGTTAGGTGAGATGAGTGGTGAGGCGAGCAGAGCGGGTTGGACAGCATGTCGTTCAAACAGCTGATTTGTAAATGCGAAGGCGATTTACAACACGAAATTCTAATTTCTTATTCAAGCCGAATTACGTTAATTTCTCTGGCAGAACGATAGATACTAGTACCGAGATTAATATTATTTACGTTAAACTTTCAAGACTTACGTTACTTTGCTTAAATTGTTGAGATAATTCTTAAAGGGATAAAACATGGCTGCCGCTTTGAGTGAACCGAAGGTTGGCTGACAGGCATGAGAGTGCGCGTGCGCGAAGCTGAGAAGCTGGCAGGATTGAGAGCGTTTACGCTCAGCTTAAGGTGAGGGCTACGCGGTTACCAACACTTGGAATGAAAACTAAGTTAAAATGAATTCCCCTAACCTATCACAGACAAAAGAATTGTACACTTCTTTTGCCGTAACTATTAGTAGAACACTCCTAACTAGCTAGGCTTTCTAATACAGCAATAAACCCTGGCAAAGCACTTCCTAGTTTGATCTGGTACTTTCGGGCATCTATCTACACACGTGTTAGTGTCTCTTCAGAACGAAAACAATGCAATTTACAAAATAGAATTCACTCTGCGCTCTGGCCGTTACAATATAATATTTCTAACTAACACTCTTTTAAACACTTCGTAATAAAAATACTTAAACGTACCTTAAGCTAACATTGGTTATAGAATAATCATATTAATGAATGGTATACCTTACCGTGAGCCAGTGTGTGTCTTCCGCTGTAAGTGTGCTTTGTTTTTTGCGCTTTGAAAAACGTTTACATTCGTTTTACAAGGGATAACGCGATTTACAAGCTTTTTTAAAGCAAACCCAGATTCGATGCTGGCAAGCAGTCGTCATTGTTACTCGATTTACAAGCCAGGATACTGGCAAGAGTCGCCATTGTTACGTATGAGCCCGGCCTTGAAAGAACTCCGATAAACAGGAAAAGTTGAGGGAGAACAAATAGGGAATTACTTGAACTTACCGTAAGAAAGGATTTAAAGTGAACATTTACTCTAGAGGAAAGGTCGCAAGAAACTCAGCTCATTACTTTACAGCTATTTATTTACAAGAGGCTGCTTAACAGCCAAGGTTAAGTAAATGCTACTGGTCCCCACGTGGACTTATAATATCTCTCAAGTGGATGATAGCTGGCTCAAAATGGAATTCACTAATAAAGCTGGTTTCGATATCTTGCGGCAATGCAACACTTGCGGGCAGACAGACTTGGAACACGTGACTCAGGGGAATCTGAAAAGGATCCCAGATTACACAAGATAAAGAAAAAGGATTTCTTGCACAAATTACTATTATTTCGTTCTCTAACACTGGGGAAAAGGAACTTTAATGTTTCACTAAGGTATGCACTGAAGACTTCATTGATCTGGGATGATCACACAAGGGAAACATGTGGCCATGAGGTAGTGAGAGGAAACAAAGGGGTGAGTTCTTTTTGGTTTAGAAATTGAATTGGGAAAATGGGGAGTAATTAGGCACTAGGATGTAAGGGACTGGCAATATGCTGTTTCACAAGACGTACCTGGATGCCATGTTCAGTAGATCTTTGTAGAAATGCGGCCTGACTTTGTCTCAGGTCTGGAAGGCGGGTGGTCGGACATCCATCCGAGGTCACGAACTGCAGTCGACTGAGGGAGATCGCAGGTGTCTCTCATGGGTGTTGGGGGTCAACTTAACCCCCCACGAGCAGGGCAATCATGGAAACAGAACATACAGCCAGCAGAGGGTTCACAGGAAAAAGAGCTTAAGATATAGGCCTAAGAAGTACCAGTCTGCCTACATCCTTCCCTTTGAGATACGTCCCTAAAGCTGACAAAAGACTATATTCTTCCCCATTCCAACAGGAAATGCTTAACTCTGGACGGCTAGCTTTGGTTTCCCGCCCAAATCAGCTGATATTTGGAGGGATATGGCTGCCGTTTTACAAAGCAAAATAATGAATTAATTACTGGGTAGACAAAAAGATCAATAAACGTAGCAATATATATATATAATATGTGTGTGTGTGTTTGCGTGTGTGTATGTATACATACATACATACATACTTACACACACACATATATATATATATATAGTATATATATATTTATATATTACTCGAATGATTAGCTTACCCATAGCTGGATGAGTTTCAAGCGAGTTAGGCAGTTGCATTCCATCACCGTAGCTAAAAGCATAAAGAAACATCGGCGTGAGAACAGCCCACGCACGCGATGATGCTAGAAATGTAAGGAAGGGGAGACCTTAGAACACTCCACTCCATAGACGAAGCGCTGGGAATAAGTTAAGTCTCCTTTCTCATTGTTACGTGCCTCATTAATACTTAGATAACGGCTTGGATATAATCCAGATGAAACGCTGGAAGTGCCCTTAAAAATGCCCTGACTATGATTCTCTTTGCCACGCAATTGTCCCTGGGGTGATCACTGTACTGCTCTCTACACCCCGGTCTCTTTGTCCTTCATCCGGAAGGGATCAAGACGCCCAAATACCAGAGGAAGAATTTATATGACATTTTCTCTTGTTTACTCTCGTCCGGTACTTCGGGGTTTTTGTCTGGGTCATTCTGCTATTCTAATGTTGAGATAACGGGAAGAAGTCGACTTCCGCTCTGTTTCATGAGCCCCATCAAGGCTGTTCTTTAATCTCTTCCGTTTGTTTGTTTGTATTTTAACTTTTGCGATGAGGCTGTGGTCTTTGCTATATATATGTAGGGTCATTTTAATAGATTTTTTTTATCTTTTCGACGAAAAAGTTTAATTTTAACTGTGGGGAAAGTCTCTCTCTCTCTCTCTCTCTCTCTCTCTCAACTTATACTAACGTCTACATGTACAGATGGAGCAATGACTTCGACTCCGTCCTGCGCTCTTCAATCGACTCAGTTGCTGACGGGTACCACGGTCAATTTGGGTCAAGGAGGGGATTATATGGGCCTACCACATCTCCAGGCTTTTTTTTTTTTTTTTTGAGAGAGCTGAAATACCCTACCCTTCTGGCGCCACTCCCTCTCAAGGAAAAAGAAAAGCGTGCGTTGAACGGAATACAGATAACGCAGGATAACTTCCACAATGGACAAGTAAATACCGAGACAGGCATGCATACATAAAGAAAACTTTCATGAAATGTTGGATCTGAATGTTTTTAGATGGTTCGGTCATGTGGCAGTTACGGAGGATGCTTAGATGGTGCAAAGATTGACCAGTGCGGAGATATTTTTTATGGAGGAGAAAACCTAAGAAAGGCTTATCTTACTGATTGAAACATTCTCTGGGAACGGATGTGAGTGCAAGAAAGACATAAGTGAATGGTGCAATATGAAAGGTTTAGAGGCGCTTTTCATGAGCTCTCTTTATAGGAGAATGAGGCGGATAACGTGATTTTTCTGCATAGAAGGTTCTTATACGATTTAGCAGGTGACGCATGAATGCAGCAGTGATCGTTAATATGTCCATTGGGTCCATTCTCTGTTATGGGAGTAGGCTGACAGTTGATATATATATAAATATATTCCTGAGGGTCACACGAATCCTTATTAGTTTCATCAGCACTATCTAAGGGCATACAAAAAAGAAGTCATGGTAAGTCAGAATACCATTGTTGGTTGTTGGCACATTCTTTATCTTTACATAAAAAAATAACTC
>NC_087202.1:100439211-100456711 GCF_015104395.2 Macrobrachium nipponense
GTGTGTATTTCATGTATTGATAAACGTTCAGCAGACACAACATATTTAACATCTCCGATTGTAATGAAATGAAACTAAGATTTTTAGATATTATATCCTAAAAATCTAGAGAAGGATCAGTAATGAAAGCCAGGATAAAAGGATTAAGAAACGTAAAAAGAAAAGAAAGCTACCACGAGAAAAAGCGAGTTCAAAGAAATCAGAGAGAGAGAAAAAAAAGGAGCAGCTGTAGATTGTTGAAATACTTGAGCAACCGTCCATGATAGCATCAACCGGCTGGAGCCAGTGACCATTCGGAGGTCGCCCTTACCCTGAAAGCCTTTGCCAGGGAAAGATAAGATTAATGGGCGAACTTTGTCCCTGGCTGGGTGCCCTTAACGCTTCTTATAAAGCTTATTTAACGTTATTACGCCAATGGAACTGACGGCTGTTTTCTGTCCCAACTAAGTGAATTGAAAGAGAAAAATAAAAAAGGGGCACTTAGTTTACACTTTCCTCTTATCTCTCATTTGGAGTGGCCATGTGTCTGTGAAAGGGAGAAAGATGATAGATCTTTATAGAGAAAAGTTGGATAAAGGAATAGAATAATTTAATGACCTGCGGAACAGACATGCAGGGACTGAGAGCAACAAAATGTGGATGGCAAATTCAGAAGAATTAGGAAGACGACATACAAGAGATTGAATTTTAACAACCCATTTAGTGAATCAGAAGACGGTGGTACAGATAGTTCTTTTTTTATTTTATTTTAGTTCTTTTAGATTACTTCTTACCCTTAAGGTTCATAATTGAGTTATCCTCAATGGGCGACTACTGTAATATAGAAGGAAGTAAGAACTTGACGTAATGCTCTAAAAGTCTACTTTAACATCCAATTTCGATTTTTTTTTTTTTGCTTAAAAAATAATATAACGTCGGAATTGATCTTTCAGTGGTATTTAAAGTTATTCTGACTAAAAGATTATTCTTATACAGTTTGAACCCATTAACAAAATGAAATTATTTTGTTTTCTTTTATATTATAGATAGTTGGATATGTGCAAATAGTATTATTATTATTATTATTATTATTATTATTATTATTATTATTATTATTATTATTATTATTATTATTATTATTATTATTATTATTATTATTATCCAAGCTGCAACCATACGTAAGGAAGCAGAATGCTGGAAGTGTAAGTAATGTAAATGAGAAGATAGCCAAGTACATAGAAAGAAATTATAAGGTAAGGAAGCCTGTAAGGACATTATGAAGACAACAACTAAGATAAATAACAATGAGATAAATAAAATAACTACCAATAAAAGATGAAGTGAAAGTCAAATCCAATGTGAACTTATGTAATTTCCAACGATTAACCATGTGATTGGGAAGATCATTCGACAGTTTGGCCTTAATATGAAATCACAGTTTGAATTATACGCTAGTGATTTCAATTTAATATCTCTTGAAATAATTTCCTAACATCGGAATAGTAGGGGCACCTCCTTCCTAATATACTTGTTGATTAAACACAATCATGCAAATTAATTAAGCAACTTATTTTATCCCTATTTTCATCGTCTTTGACCCACAATTTCCATTTTGTTTATCTATATCCTTTGGTAATGCGATTCTCCCATTTCACATTCCCTTTTGTCTCTAATTGTGTATATTTATATCTTCTCGTTTTTCTTATGTTTTTCCCCTTCCAGGTGAGATTAGTTTTCCACGCTTTCTACCTAAATTGTATTTGAGTGTTCAGTTCCAAAGTTTCTCTTAACGGAAGCTTACTGGGTCATCCTTGATATCAATCCACCAGCCACCCACCCATCTACACACACACACACACACACACACACACACACACACAAGACATTTATTTGTATCACTAGAGATAAATATTTTCCACGTGGTTCCTTAAAAATATTTATTATTATTTTGCAGACCTTCAAAATTATAATGATTATTATTTTTATTTTTATATTTTTATTTTTATATTTATTTTTTTATTTTGAAGTTTTATTATTATCATTTTACTAATTGTATTTATATTTCTATAAATTTCATTTTTACTTCTTTTATTCTTATTTTGATTTTATTATTTTGATTTTGATTATTTCTATCGTTATTTTTTTTATTTTCGTTGATTTCATCTTTAAATTTATTATTATTATTATTTTAATTCATTTCTCATTTTTTATTTTTTATTCGTATTATTGTTTTTATTATTTTATATCTCTCTTTATTTTGGAAGTAAACCCTCTTTTAAAGATGTTTTATTAAACGTAATTGCTGCCTCAGCTGCATTAATTTTGTATAGGTCTACTTTCCTAATTATGGTTTGCTCATTGTTGCTTAAACTGGTGAACAATGCACCGAATGTTGGCATGTCTAAAATAGGTAATTATGAAAGTCAATTTTAATTTCATTCAAAGATGCCAGAGTCTGTAGTTAAACATTCGTTGTATAACCCGTAGAGCTTCTCAAGGCTAAAGTTATATTCGAAGTCTGGATTCTGATTTCTGACTATTCCTTGGTAAGTGTCGCGATGTTTCATTTGGGACTTCAGACATCCTCTTATGCGGAGGTAGGTGATGGAATGAAGCAGGAGGGTGAGTCCGTCTGCTTCTGTACTGGTGGTGCATGAGAAGCTCAATGCCATCCTGTCCGACTCCTCGAAGTTCGATCGTCTCACACTGAACCCTACTGAAGACATCAAAAGGGACACCAACCGGGTCATCAGTACCATGAGGGGGGGCAACTAACGCATTAGACATTCCGCCAATCCAAGCGGACTTCATCTTGGTTACTTCTACCTTAATGTAAAAACCCACAAGGAAGGCAAACCCCTCTATCCGATTATTAGCCGACTTACGCCTTGGACAAGCGCCTCAGTCAAATTTTGACTCCCTATGTCCTGAGTCGCTATAGCCTGAGTTCATGGGTGGATTTCCTTGAATAGATTCACGACTCGCCCGGCACTGGCATCATAATGTCCTTCGACATAGAATCCCTCTTCACCAACAAGCCCGTCAATGAGACCATCGACATTATCTGGGATCGTGTCTAACGGGACCCGTCGACGGCCCCACTCAATATCCCAGGAGCCTCTTTGCATACTTTGCTGGACATTAAATTTGTGCAAAAAGGCCCCCTTTCTTCAACCACTGATGACAGATGTTCCCCCAGAAAGATGGAGTTGCAATGGGCTCTCCTCTGGTAGTCCTCTTTGCCAACTTCTGTATCGGCACCGTGGAAGAGAGGGGTCTTTGCCCAGAGCCAGCACCCCTGCAAATATGCCCGTTACATAAACGAAACTTCGTGCAAGTCGCCACCGAGGTGTAGGTAGAAGCTTTTTGTCCCCAATTTCATCAGTTCAGCGTGCTAAACTACACCATCGAGTTTAGCACCACAATCGGCTCCACTTCCTCGACGTCCTTACAACGAAAACAGAAGATGGCCTCCGCACTTCTGTCTATACGAAGAAGACCAATTTAGGAATGTGCCTCAACGGGCATAGCGAGTTCCTTAACAGGTTTAAGAGCACCACCAGGACACACACCTCGAGTTTGATAGGGCTTTGCAGATGCTCGTCGACAACGGATATTCTAATAAGCTCATTAACAGAGAAGTGTGCACAGCCCTCGAAAGATGTTACTTGAATGAAGAAATAAACCCACGACCCCACCCCACCAAGAACATCAAGAGATATAAGGCCTTCATGCACTCTCAGTACTGCGAGGAGAACTCGATTAGGAAGATCATCAAGAAGAACATCCTCTCCACTGAAGAAGGCAAGATGGTGGACCTTATAATATATTACAAAAACAACAGAACAAGAGATTTATTCATGAAAAATAACCCCTCACCACCATCAGGAGACCCTTTCAAGCAGACGAACGTAGTATACCAATACATATGCCCAGCCCGAGGATGTCCTTGGAAGTACATTGGAATGAGTACCACGAACCTTGCAAAGAGAATCTTCTGTCACGCCCAAAAAGGGGCCATCAAGAAAACCCTCACCACCCACTGAGACGCAATAACCTGCAACTGCATTATCCGCAACACTATGATAACAGGGAGAACACCCGACCCTCGCTGCTTGAGCTTTCTAGAGGCGTTAGTAATCCAGGAGCAAAAGCCCTCCATGAATACGACGCAGGAGGCCTTTTTGCTCCCGACCTGCATGCGAAGAAACGCACCAGTACCAGCAAACAACACCATATCGCCGCCCAAAAGCGCCCCAATTAATGAAAATAACAACTGAGAAAACTTTAACATTATCAATAATACCATCAATAATTATTTGTATTTTTATTATCATTATTTTTATTTTTTAAGATTATTATTATTATTAGGAAGCATATATTTTTAAAAGAAATGGCTACTTAAACAGTGTTACGCTTATAGAGATTCTTCTGTTTTTCGAATAGCGGCTTTTTCAGTATTACTTAACCAAGCTAGTAGAGTGCCTGTGGAGGTCATTTTCAAATGTAGAGTCAAGAGCTCTCTCTCTCTCTCTCTCTCTCTCTCTCTCTCTCTCTCTCTCTCTAGCAGGAAGGGAGCTGGCATTTCTCATCTATGAGATCAATAACAGCCCTAATCAAAAAGATACAAAAGCATTCATAGACATATTAGAAGGATATGATCCTTCAAACTGGAACAAATCATCAGAAAACATCTTGAAAATAATTGAAGGAGTTCCAAATAAAATCCAAGTGGTCAAGAGACTCATAAATAAAATTTACATCAATCAACATATTCCGACAAAGAAAATGAATTAGGTAAACAATGTGAATATATACTAATTGATGCAATAGGAAAAAGAATGCCAAGAGCATGCAAACTGTGTAAGCATAGTTCATCCACAAAACCTGATCAGAAAATGTTCTCCATGCAACATTTCAATGCACCCTCAATGTGCTGAAGTCATGCAAAATATGAGTAAGGATACCAGAGTATTTTGCTCAACATGTCTATCATGGATAGACAATGTTATTAAATCAAGACTTAATGTGCAAATAGTAGAGGATGAAGAAGAAGAGGAAGAGGAAGGAGGAGAAGAGGAAAACGGAAGAGAAGAAAACAAAACTGAAATGACAGAGAAAAATAATGAAAACAAAGAGCAAGACAAGAGTATGGATGCAGAGATACTCATTGATACTGCGCAATCAAGCAGCATACATACGAAGAAATAAATTACGACATGACAACACAAAATAAAATCCTGAAGAGGCTCTACCCAGATCTGCACACTGATGGGGAAGAGGAAAAAATAGACAAGAAAGACAAAGTCGGCACCCCTTTGAAAAGAGGGAATTGCAGATTCGGTGAAAGATGTTACTACAAACATCCCAAGGTATGTCACAACTATGAAATCTATGGTAAATATACATACCTAGACAACTATGAGGATGAATGCAGAGATCTTCATCCAAAAATATGAAAAAACCTAAAAGAAGGAAAAGGATGTAAGTTCGACAAAAATGTAAATATGTACACCCTGTAGCCATGAATCAAAATCAATTAGATAATCATTTAAATAAAATCAAAAATAGAAAAGAAACAAATAAAGAGAGGAACAAAGAACGTGAGGTGAAGGAAAAAAGCAAGCCATCACCGCGATATGGAGTGTCAGCAAAGAATTTCCAAGCATCAGCTCCAAGATACTACAGCTCAAGAGATAAATACTGTATATACGATCCTAGGGGATGGTGCAGATACAGAGAAAATTGCAGATTCAGACACAAAATGAATAATTATGATGAAAGAAGATCAAATATTTTGGAAAAGTTGGATTTTTTAATGTCAGAATTTCTGGAAATGAAGAAAAAGAACAACATACCAGAACAGGAAATAGACATGGGAAAATCCTTATTATTACCCATATTAAATGAAGGATATAACACGCAAACCATCATATTGATGAATGCGCAGGGTTTAGTTACTAGTAACTCAAAAAGAAAAATAGAATTCTTAGAAGAACTAACCCAAATTGAAAAGAAAATAGATATAATGAATATAAGTGAAACCTGGTATTCCCAAGAGACTGGTAATGATGATCAAATAAAAGGGTTCCAAACTTATAGATCAGATAGAAAAAATAGGAATCAAGGGGGGAACCACGATATATGGGAAAGACAAAAAACAAGGAAAAATATATGAGAAATATAGTAACTCAGAATGTGAATTAATAGTGGTAGAATTTGAATCTGAAAAATTAATGAACATAGTAATATATAGACCCCCTAATACTAAAAAGTTTGACACAATAATAGAAAAACTGAATGATATATGTAGAAATCACAAGGACTGGACTATTCTCCTATCCAGAGACTTTAACTTTCCTTTTGTAGACTGGAAAGAATGAATAGGAGATTGTAGTTGTATTTATACATATAAAGAAGAGAGTAATATTAGTGCAGAATATAAGAATCAATTCGAAAAGCTATTAGATATGGTACTACTATGAGATTCAGGGCCTCTGTAATACGGTTTTTTGGACTTTGCTCCTTGTCAATGCATCGGATGTAGCTGAAAGTTGACATATGTATATTTTACAACCACACAAATTTTGTCAGCATTATCTATAACCTAAACCCGATAGTTTTAATTTTTATAGAGTAAAAATGATCTAGCCGACGCCATGGCCAATGATTACGAGCCAAGAGTCGAAAAACATTCATTACGTAAGCAAGGTAAACACACCTTTTGACGAAATTTTGCCCCGCCCATCCACCAGACAGAAACTCCATTGGCTCTGAAACCCAAAGACTTTATGAATGGCGGAACGATACATAGATGTAGGTGGGGTATCAGTGCTAGCGTAGTAATACTGCTGTAGCAGTAGTGCTGCAACAGTATAGCAGTAATATACATGAATTAAACGTTTAGGCCAACTGCTGGGATCCTTGAGGATCATTTAGCACTTCTTACAACTACCCGAGAAATTAGTTTTTATAGCCAGAAGTTAAATTTTCTAATCCAACAATGCCCATGGTAGCCTTCAGTGTTATCCTGAATTATAACGAGGCGAAAGTGGGTGGAGCTTCATGAAGTCATCATTCTGACGATGATTATTGGTGAAGGTTTAAAGCCAATATACGGTAACGGCTATTTTTTTTTCAGTAAATAGGTAGATAGCCAATAAATAAAAATTACTTGACATTGGATATAGCAGTTATCAAATCAAGCTTGTCTACTATGTTTTTAAAAATTACCAACTATTCCCCTTCATCTTGTCAATCTGATTGTGACCTATAAAGTAGACTGTAATGTCTTAGAAAACCTATTTTGGGAGCTAGACTAATAGTCGAAGTGTCTTTGTATTTATTAACATATTTTGTTGGTTTGTTCATTATGACAATTATCAGTGGAGAGGTTCCAGAGTTCATAAAGGTGTACTGCTTTGCTTGTATTTAAATTTGTATGTCATTGTTGCCAGAGGTTTAGTCTTCGTTATGTATAGCCAATCATCCATCTAGAAAGAGGGAAGAAATGCTGTCATAAGTTACGTAATGAGTGCGTTCGAAACCTTTTCTCTGAGTAAGTTGGCCCGTCTTCAAAAAAGTCACTTTTACATTATAAGTACCAAATTTATTCAACCTATGTAATGCAGAATACAGTCAAAATTTATGTGTAGATATAATATGTATTCTGAATAAGCGTTATATTTATGAAATGCATAGATAAAAAGTTATTGCAAAAAACCGTGTTACATAGGCCCTGAATCTCATAGTAGCATACAACATTCAACGAATAACTCACCTGCCACAAAGAAAGGAAAATACTTTAGACCTAGTATTTGTGAACGAGGTGAATTATGTTAAAGAAATAATAGTTTATAATGCGATTATTTCAGACCATAATGTCATAGAATTAACAGTCCATTCCAAAGCAAGTGAAAACAGAGATAAGCAAGAAATGAAAAAGCGGGAAGGATATGGATAATACAATTTCTACAGTAAAAATATAAAATGGTCAGAAATAAATAAAGAATTAAACAAAGATTGGGATAACATTTTCGTAAGTGATGATATAAAGGTAAATACAGAGATATTATATAAAATATTAGAGAAAATAGTGGATAAATATGTACCGAAGAAGAAAAGTGAACATCAATCATGCATACCAAGAGACAGAAGGATCTTGTTCCAGAAAATCAGAATGTGAAAAAAAGGTCTTGCAAAAGGAAAAAATGCATGGAAAGTGATGGAACTAAAAAGTAAGAGAGAAAATGCAGAATAAAAGATTATACAATCAAAAGAAAATGAAAAACTGGACTTGGAAGAAGAAACCCTAGTAAATATCAAGCAAAACCCCAAACTATTGTACTCGTATGCAAAAAAGAGGAATAAAAGAAGAATAGAAATAGGCCATCTAAGAATTGAAGGGAGATTAACGAATGAAAAAAAAGGAAAATGCAACATATTGGCAGAAAGATATAAGAGAGAATTCACCCGTACAATTGATAATGAAGATAATGATACAGAAATAAGGGATGAAAATAGTGAATATTTATCAGACACAGATATTAATGAAGCTGATTTTGTGCAGGCTAATAATGAAATTAAAAATGGAGCTGCAGCTGGGCCTGATGGTGTCCAAGCTATTTTGTTAAAGAAAGTAGTTCATTCTATCACAAAGCCACTTGCAATATTATTAAGACAAGGTGTAGATACAGGCAAGATTTATGATGAACACAAATTAGCATATATTACCCCTACTTTCAAAAGTGGATCAAGACTAGAGGCAAGTAATTATTGGCATGTGAGTCTAACATCACATTCTATGAAAGTGTATGGAAGGGTAATGAAGAAAAATATTATGAAACATTTAATAAAGAATAGATTGTTTAATATAGGACAACATGTAAAAGTACACAAACCGAACTGTTAGTCCACTGTGAAAACATATACAAAAATATGAAAAACTGAAATGAAACATATGTGGTTTATCTAGACTTACTTTGCAAAAGCTTTTGATAAGGTAGATCATAATATATTAGCGAAGAAAATTAGAAAACATAATATAGTGGACAAAGTAGGAAGATGGCTAAAAGAATTTTCACACAACGGATAGTTGTTGCAAACGATGAGAAACTGGATGAAGCTAAGGTAATATCTGGTGTGCCACAAGATACGGTGTTAGCTGCATTACTGTTTGTTATTATGATTGCAGACATAGACAGTAATGTTAAGGACTCGGTAGTGAGTAGTTTCGCCGATGATACAAGAATAAGTAGAGAAATTACTTGTGATGAAGATAGGAACGCGCTACAAAGAGACCTTAACAAAGTATATGATTGGACAGAGGTAAATAGGATGATACTTAACTCTGATAAATTTGAATCAATAAATTATGGAGACAGAGAAGGAAAGCTATATGCATGTAAGGGACCTAATAATTAGACAATCACAAATAAGGAGGCAGTTAAAGACCTTGGTGTGATGTTGAATAGGAACATGTTATGCAATGATCAAATAGCAATTCTATTGGCAAAATGTAAAGCAAAAATAGGAATGTTGTTATGGCACTTCAAAACAAGAAAAGCTGAACACATGATTATGCTTTATAATATGTATGTTCGCAGTCCACTTGAATATTGCAATATGATATGGTACCCACACTACCAAAAGGATATTGCACAAATAGAGAGTGTACAAAGGTCCTTTGCAGCTAGAATAGAAGAAGTTAAGGATCTTGACTACTGGGAAAGACTACAATCCTTAAAATTATATAGTCTAGAAAGGAGAAGAGAACGCTACATGATAATTCAGGCATGGAAACAGAAGGAATTGCCGAAAACATCATGGAGCTAAAAATATCAGAAAGAGCAAGCAGAGGTAGATTAATAGTGCCCAAAACTATACCAGGAAAAATAAGGAAAACACACAGGACATTAATCCACTACGCACAAGCATCAACAATGCAGCGTCTATTCAATGTGTTGCAAGCTCATCTGAGGAATATATCAGTAGTGACCGTTGATGTGTTTAAGAATAAGCTCGACAAATATCTGAGCTACATCCCAGACCATCCAAGATTGAAAGATGCAAAATATACCGGAAGATGCACTAACAACTCTCTGGTAGACATTAGAGGTGCCTCACACTGAGGGACCTGGGGCAACCCGAACAAGATGTAAGGTGAAGTAAGGTTTCTCTCTCTCGTAGCGAACTTTCGTCTGGAGCTGAGGGTGGACTGCTTCTGCTGTGAAAGGCAGACAGTAAGATTAAGCCAGCCTTATTCTGGCACGGGCTCTGATTTTCAGTAACGTAATTGTTAATTTAACATCTGTATCTGTGAACAGAACATTCGGCTCAATTTAACCACTGGGCCGGGAATGAAAAGGCGGTAGTGGAAGAGAAAGTGTTATAGCAGCGAGTCCCAGTAAGTAGGAGGACGTGGGAATGTAAGGATAAAATTTAAAGTCAGAGGAATAGGACGTGGAAAAAAAACGACTACAGGGATCCTTGCTGTCTTCTATGGACTGATCGTGAAGGTGCCAGTAGAAGGGGACAGGAGAGGGAAAGGAGACGAGTGATGATAATGAGTAGCGAATGATGAGATGTTTGCTACTACTGTTGATGGCTGTATGCCATCAAGGACTAGTTAATATAGTAGTCCTTAAGTGGGATCATGAAAGGAGTGTTATGAATATGAGGGGAAGGTGATTTACGCAGTTTTTTGCAGGAGGCAAATCTATTTACCTGGGTGGTGGGTAAGAAGAGAGAAAAGCTGAAAGTGTTTCAGTGTCTTCAATTATGTGCATCACCATTTTGGCGCTGGTTAAAGGGACATCTGTGAAATTCTGCCTGAGAGGAAGTCTCCGTGCAGTGTAATAGATAATGCTCTTGTGGCATGCTCTGTTTTGAAAATGATCAGAGCGTTTCTTTGATCAATTCTGGACTGAAGAGAGAGAAGGTTAGTTTCTGCTCTAAGTAGACAGTGTCTTGTCCATGTTGTTTTGAATGACTTCAAGTGAACAGATTTGAGAAGGTGACATCTTTGTTAGTGGAGGTGCAGCATAGTCAATTAGTGCCGAGTTGTTTGAATGTAATCGACATTGGGCTTTCTGTTTCAGGTGCTGTATTTCTTTAGCGGGGGACAGTTTGTGATTTATATTGACTCCAAGGTATATGAAGTCGCTTAACCATTCAGTGGATTCACCCTTGATGGAGAGATTGTTGGGTGTTCGCGGATGCTTGATGGTCATGGCGTTTGTTTTGTCGTGTTGATTTTCAATCCAAGTTCTTCACACTTTTCTTCAATCATGTAGAGTGATCTTTTGGTTTTTTTGCAGTTGAATGTCTCCAGGTTGTTGGGGACACACCAGGCAAACATCATCTGCATAAATGAACATTTCTACTCCTTTGGGTAGCTTCAATCTAGCAAGATTTTCCATGAGGATATTAAAAAGAGAGGGAGTGAGTATTTCTCATTATGGTGTTCTGTTTTCGAGTTCAATAAATTCTCAATACGTTCCTTGAAAAAAGGCTCTAGCTGATCGGTTTTGTGTGTACTTTTGTGTCCATGCCAAAAGATTGCCTTTAATACTGTGGAATTTGCCAACTCATAGACTTTTTCGAACTCATGGAAAACTACTAGGGCTTAATTATCGTTGTTTGTAGAAAAAAACATCTGTGTTGCATTCTTGAGTGCCAATGTTCTTCGTGTATGCATAAATGCGGGGATGCGAAGGTCCCGCCTTCGAGAGTAGTCTATTGAGATCCATTCTTTCTGCTACTTTCTCAGTGCAGCTAATAAGGGCAATGGGTCTGTAGGCTCCAGGTTGTTTCGGTTTGGGAATTGGGTTCGTGTCCTGCTGGTTCCATTATCTCGGCCTGACTCTTTCAACATAAGTTTGTTAACCTGGGTGAGATACGCTGTTTTTGCAGCTTCTCTCATAGTCTTGAGCAGGCTATATGTTTTATAGTCAGATCCACGTGCATTGTCCTTTGCTGTCTTAAGTGCAAGGTTTAGTTCCTCCTTGATGAAGGGAGTGTCTGTTTGATCATGAGCGTTGCAAGTATCAACAATTATTTTTCTTCTAAGGGGTTCTAACGCTCTTCGGCATCTCTGGGTTTCGAGGGATAGGTTGACAGATTTGGTCCCATCAGCAAAATGCTGTGCAATCCGGTCAGCTTCACTTTGTGGGTCATAATGAGGATGGCTGATGTGGTTCTTCCTACCAGAGACTTTGTTGAACGAAATCCACATCTTGTCTACAGCTAAAATCATAGTTATAAAGCACATTTTGAGATACCGAAGAGAGAAATGAAGAATGTGACCTCTGACTTTCGAGGCCAAAAGCAATGTAAGGTAGTTTGTTATACGCCTTTTGTAAATAGCCGACTGACTGAAAATAAATTATATCTGCCTCACAGAAGTGAGATTGTGATGTTATGCCATATTTCATTATGATGGTTAACTAAAATATAACTAGAAAATGAAAAGGCACGCAATTTCTTATGTGGTTGAAAATCTATATTAATACTTGTACGAAATGAATCCATTTAATTGTAATCTACAGATGGACAAAAAATAAAACATTCCCCAAGGTATTTTACTCATTGCATAGACTTGAGTACTTGTCATCTTCCGAGAATTAGTTTGGGATCATGTGTTTCACTCCATGAAGAACGAGTAACTGTTCGGGATGATAAACTCCCTGAGTATACTTTTATTAAAAGTAATGGCTACTTCAGCAGCGTTACACTTGTAGAGATTCTTCTCTATTTTGCGAATAGCGGCTTTTTCCGTGCTACTTAAAACAGGCTAGAAAAGGGCCTATAGAGGTCACGGTCAAATACAGGGTCAAAATAGGTGTATTTATTTGAATTTTACTAATAAACTATGATACCATAGTCATCAAAGTCATTAACGATTTTCTCTCCTCTCCTTCTCTCTCTCTCTCTCTCTCGTCTCTCTCTCTCTCCTCTTTCTTAAAGCGAGCTTTCGTCTGGAGCTGCCAGACATCCTCGGCTGGGAAGCTGAGGGTGGACTGATCTTGGTGCGGTGTCCGTCCTCCTTATATCTGTGGCTGACAGCAGGGGGTCTGCCCCATGCTTGTCTCCTATTGGCTGGTGGCGGTGAGTCTTGTTTCATTGGCTGCCTGAGCCAGGTCTCAAGCCACTTTCTTCGGGCCGATGGTTGCGTTGCAGCATATCCTGCAGCCGCACTGACCTCCTAAGCGGCGCTGTAACATTGATGGCGTTGCGCTACGCTGTGGGACGTCACGGCTACTTTGATTTCCATCGGCTGCAGGAGTACCTCGTTCGGGGCGTTGTCATCCATAGAGTTGTCATGATCGGTGGTGTCATTGTTGGTGGCAGGTCTTCTCATACTCGTAGGGAGGAGAAATTCTTCCTGCGTCGTATTCAGATTAGGTTTTATTTGCTGGATGAGTAGCGCCTCCAGCAGGCGCAACCGACGGGCATCAGGGGCCTTCCCGATGATCTTCGTGTTCTTTATGATGACATCTCGGGAGATGGCCTCGTGATGTTTGGTGCGGGCGTGATTCTTTATAGCCCCCTCTTGGGCGTGGCATGAGAGTCTCTTCGACAGTCGCATGGTAGTCATGCCAACGTAGGTGCCGCTGCATTCGCAGACTGGGCATGTATACTGGTACACTACATGCGGTCTGCTTCAGGGTTCTCGTGCCTGTGGAGAGGGGTTATTTTTCATAAAAAGATCGCGCGTCCTCCGATTCTGGTAATATATGATTAGGTCGATATTCTTGGTGTCGTCAGTCGGGGATACATTATCAGAAATAATTTTTCTTAATGGCGTCCTCTTCTTCACGGTAATGGGAACTCATGAAGGCTTTGTAGTACAGCTTGATATTATCCTGGGGGCGGGGCTGCGGGCTCTCACTACCGTACCATTTCTCCAGGGCTGTGCGGACTTCCTTGCTGATTAATTTATTTGAGTACCCGTTATTCACAAGTACTTGGGAGGCGCGGTCGAGTTCCTGGTGAGTGTCCTGCCAGGTTGAGCAGTGGGAGAGGGCCCTCCTGACGAAGGCCCTGACGGTGGTGCTTTTGAATCTGGCGGGGCACTCGCTGTCTCCGTTGAGGCAAAGTCCTAAATTGGTTTTCTTTGTGTAGACTGAAGTACGGAGACCGTCTTCCGTCTTGCTTACAGGACGTCGAGGAAGGGGAGCCGATCGTCGGAGCTGCGTTCGACTGTGTAGTTCAGCACACTACACTGCTGAAATGCTTGACGGAGGGCTTCTACCTCATCCTCGGCGTCGACTTGCACAAAGATGTCGTCAATATAACGTCCATATCTGCGGGGTTTGCTGCATCCTGGCAAAGACCCGTTCCTCCACGGTGCCCATATAAAAGTTAGCGAAGAGAACCCCCAGTGGGGAGCCCATCGCCACGCCGTCCTTTTGGCGGAACATCTGGCCACGGTGGGTGGAGAAAGGGGCCTTCTTCGTGCATATCTCCAGCAGCGTACGGAGCGAGGCTTCCGGTATGTTGAGGGGCGCTGTCGACTGATTCCTGTAGACACGATCAAGGATTATATCTATGGTTTCGTCGACAGGCATGTTTGTAAATAGGGACTCCATGTCCAGCGAGGCTATAATCCCGGTACCAGGGGCATCCTTGATGGCTTCTAAGAACTCTGCCGAAGACTGCAGGCTGTACCAACTCGGGACCTACGGGGTCAAAATTTGGTTGAGGCGTTTAGCCAAGGCGTACGTAGGGGCGGGCGTCTGGCTGATGATCGGCCGGAGGGGGTTTCCTTTCTTGCTTGTGGGTTTTTACATTGCCATATAAATAACCCAGCTGTAGTCTCCTTGTATGGGCGGGAGGTGCACAGCATTTGTTGCAGCATTCACTGCGCTGATGACTCCGTTAGCCTCCCTCTTGATGTCGTCTGTCGGGTTCCTCGTCAGGCGCTCGAACTTGCTCTCGTCAGACAAAATAGCATCCAGCTTCTTGTGATATTCGCAGTATCAATCAAGACGAAGGCTGCTGTCTTGTCCGCGCGTCGCACCGTGATGTTCACTTTCTCCTTCAGTTCCTTCGCTGCTTTCTTCATCTCCTTGGTGAGGATCCCGCTGGAGTGCGAGCCCCTCTCTGTAAGAGCTTCAGCAAGTAGGAGGGGTTGAAGGGCGTCGGTAGTTCTCACGGTGCTCCGGGCTTCGAGTTGCTGGATGGAGTCTAGGAGCAACTCGATTTCGAGTCTCTTGTCATGAGGCCTGGGTCTCGAAATGAAGTGGCAATTAAGACCCAGCTTCAGAAGGGCGTCTTGATCGGGAGTGGGGTCGTAATCGGTAAGGTTAATGTATCCTTGGGTTCGTTCAGGGATGCGGAGTTTATATGGCAATGTAAAAACCCACAAGCAAGGAAAAACCCCCTCCGGCCGATCATCAGCCAGACGCCCGCCCCTACGTACGCCTTGGCTAAACGCCTCAACCAAATTTTGACCCCTTACGTCCCGAGTCGGTACAGCCTGCAGTCTTCGGCAGAGTTCTTAGAAGCCATCAAGGACGCCCCTGGTACCGGGATTATCGCCTCGCTGGATGTAGAGTCCCTATTTACGAACGTGCCTGTCGACGAAACCATAGATATAATCCTTGATCGTGTCTACAGGAATCAGTCGACGGCGCCCCTCAACATACCGGAAGCCTCGCTCCGTACGCTGCTGGAGATATGCACGAAGAAGGCCCCTTTCTCCACCCACCGTGGCCAGATGTTCCGCCAAAAGGACGGCGTGGCGATGGGCTCCCCACTGGGGGTTCTCTTCGCTAACTTTTATATGGGCACCGTGGAGGAACGGGTCTTTGCCAGGATGCAGCAACCCCGCAGATATGGACGTTATATTGACGACATCTTTGTGCAAGTCGACGCCGAGGATGAGGTAGAAGCCCTCCGTCAAGCATTTCAGCAGTGTAGTGTGCTGAACTACACAGTCGAACGCAGCTCCGACGATCGGCTCCCCTTCCTCGACGTCCTTGTAAGCAAGACGGAAGACGGTCTCCGTACTTCAGTCTACACAAAGAAAACCAATTTAGGACTTTGCCTCAACGGAGACAGCGAGTGCCCCGCCAGATTCAAAAGCACCACCGTCAGGGCCTTCGTCAGGAGGGCCCTCTCCCACTGCTCAACCTGGCAGGACACTCACCAGGAACTCGACCGCGCCTCCCAAGTACTTGTGAATAACGGGTACTCAAATAAATTAATCAGCAAGGAAGTCCGCACAGCCCTGGAGAAATGGTACGGTAGTGAGAGCCCGCAGCCCCGCCCCCAGGATAATATCAAGCTGTACTACAAAGCCTTCATGAGTTCCCATTACCGTGAAGAAGAGGACGCCATTAAGAAAATTATTTCTGATAATGTATCCCCGACTGACGACACCAAGAATATCGACCTAATCATATATTACCAGAATCGGAGGACGCGCGATCTTTTTATGAAAAATAACCCCTCTCCACAGGCACGAGAACCCCTGAAGCAGACGCATGTAGTGTACCAGTATACATGCCCAGTCCGCGAATGCAGCGGCGCCTACGTAGGTATGACTACCATGCGACTGTCGAAGAGACTCTCGTGCCACGCCCAAGAGGGGGCTATAAAGAATCACGCCCGCACCAAACATCACGAGGCCATCTCCCGAGATGTCATCATAAAGAACACGAAGATCATCGGGAAGGCCCCTGATGCCCGTCGGTTGCGCCTGCTGGAGGCGCTACTCATCCAGCAAATAAAACCTAATCTGAATACGACGCAGGAAGAATTTCTCCTCCCTACGAGTATGAGAAGACCTGCCACCAACAATGACACCACCGATCATGACAACTCTATGGATGACAACGCCCCCGAACGAGGTACTCCTGCAGCCGATGGAAATCAAAGTAGCCGTGACGTCCCACAGCGTAGCGCAACGCCCATCAATGTTACAGCGCCGCTTAGGAGGTCCAGGCGGCTGCAGGATATGCTGCAACGCAACCATCGGCCCGAAGAAAGTGGCTTGAGACCTGGCTCAGGCAGCCAATGAAAACAAGACTCACCGCCACCAGCCAATAGGAGACAAGCATGGGGCAGACCCCCTGCTGTCAGCCACAGATATAAGGAGGACGGACACCGCACCAAGATCAGTCCACCCTCAGCTTCCCAGCCCGAGGATGTCTGGCAGCTCCAGACGAAAGCTCGCTTTAAGAAAGAGAGAGAGAGAGAGAGAGAGAGAGAGAGAGAGAGAGAGAGAAAATCGTTAATGACTTTGATGACTATGGTATCATAGTTTATCTGTAAAATTCAAATATATACACCTATTTTGACCCTGTATTTTACCATGACCTCTATAGGCGCTCTACTAGCCTGTTTAAGTAGCACGGAAAAAGCCGCTATTCGCAAAATAGAGAAGAATCTCTACAAGTGTAACGCTGCTGAAGTAGCCATTACTTTTAATAAAGTATGCTTGAGAGAGGGTCTGCTTCCTAAGTAAACTCCCTGAGTCTCATGTCTTATTATTTGCCCTTTATCACTTCTAATG
>NC_087202.1:100461711-100511711 GCF_015104395.2 Macrobrachium nipponense
ACTGCAACGGCAGTAACTGCAGCTGCTCTCTTGCAGCATCTTTGCACAAGTCGTAGAAACTCTTGCTGAAGTCATGCTTAGGTCCATCTTCTGTAGTACTTTTGTCATGTGAATTATTGATACTACGAAGAGTAATGGGGACAGTGAGTCGCCTTAGAAGATCCCTCTCCGGATGTTAACCTCTCCTACTCATATCACAGTGCTTGTAAATACTGTATTCCAGTTGCCCATTTTATTTTTGAGGAAGCTGATGGTGCTTTCTTCTGCCCCATGTATGTTTAAGGATTATGCTTATTGTTATTATTTTATTGTTCTGATTATTTTTTCTCATTTTTATTTTTTTTATTATAGTTATTAGTTTTGTTATTATTTTTATTTTTATCATATATATTTTAGTATGTTCAATTATTTTTATTTCTTTTATTTTACTTTTTATTATTTCATAATTTTTTGTTTTTATTAAACTTACTTTCAATTACAATGTTTTTATTGCAATTTATTATTGTTATATTATTAGTTATATATATATATATATATATATTTTTCATATATTTTATCATTGATATATATTATTTTTATTATTATTTTTTATTTTATTTTATGATTTTTCATATGCATGATATTTATTTCATATTATTACCATATCTCATGTATTTATTTATTTTCTATATGTATTCAATTATATTTATCCAATTATTTTTTCATTTATTTATTTATTTATTTCTATCATCTTTATGTATTTATTTATTTATTTTCAATCATTTAGTTATATATTTATTTATTTTTATTTAGTTTATTTATTTATATTTGTTTATTTATTAATTTTATTATTATTATTTATTTTTATTTTTATTTGTTTAGTTTTATTTATTTTTGAAACTTAATTTAGTTTTACCAATCTTTTATCATTATTTATTGTTATTTATTTATTTATTTGTTTATTTATTTTTATCTATTTTTATTTTTAATTTTTATTTATTTTTTATCATTTTTATTCATTTTATTTCTTTTATATATTTTTTGTTTATATGATTTTATTTATTTCTATTCATTTATTTATTTATTTAATTATCAATTTATATATTTCTTTTATTTTTTATTTTTATTTTTTTTCATTTTTTATTTTTTTTGTTTTTATTTAATTTTTTTTTATTTTTTCCCATATATTAATATTGTATTTTATATATTTATTTATTTACTTTTAATTTTTTACTATTTTTTATTTTATTTTTATTTATTTATTTCATTATTTATTTATGTATTTTCATTTATTTATTATTTATTTTTATTTTTTTGTTTTTATTTATTTATTTTTATTAACTGTTTATTTATTCTTTTTATTTTTTATTTATTTATTTTTTATTTATTTATTAATTTTATTATTATTTATTTTATTTTTTATTGTTTATTTTAATTTTAATTATTATTATTTTATTTTTTATTTTTTTTTTTTATTTTTTTTATTTACTGATTTTTATTTATGTATATTTATTTATTTATCCATGTTTATTTCTTATATATATATATCTTTTTCATTTATTTTTTATTTTTTTTATCTATTTATTTATTTCATCATATAATTGTATATTTATTCATTTTTATTAATTCAATAATTTTATATATTTAATTATTTTATTTATTTATTTATTTTATTGATTTTTTCATGTATTTTATTTATTTATTTGTATTATTATTTATTTTTATTTTTTATTCATTCATTTTTATTGATTTATTGATTTTTATGTATTTGTTTTATTTTTTTTTATTTATTATTTATTTATATTTATTTTTATTTATTATTATATAAATTTTTACAATTTATTTTTAATTTTTTCATTTATTTTAATTTTTATTTATTTATCTTTTTTTCATATAGATTGATTATTATTTAATTATATTTTTATTTGTATTTGTTTTTTAATCTATTCATTTTTATTTACTCATCTATTTATTCTTATCTATTTAATTTTTATTTTTATATATTTATTTATTTTCATTTCTTTATTTACTTGATTTATTTATTCATTAATTTTTATTTATTTTATTATTTACTAATATATTTATTTTTATATATTTATTTATTATTTTTTCTATTCTTTATTTTTTTATTTATTTCTTTTTTATTTTTATTTATTTTTATTTATTCATTTTTAATTATTCGATTTCAATGTTTTTCATTTATTTATATTTATTCATTTATATATTATATAATCTATATTATATATATATATATATATATAATATTATATATTATATATATAATATATATAGTTTTATTATAATTATTTATTTTTTTATTATTTTTTCATTGTTATTTTATTTATTTAATTATTTTTATTTGTTGAGTGCTTTTATTTATTTTTACTCTATTTATTTATTTATGTTATTATTCATTTTGATATATTGTTGTTTATTTCATTTATTTATTTATTTATTTTTATTTATTTATCTATTTATTTATTTATTTATTTATTTATTTATTTATTTATTTATTTATTTATTTATTTATGTTTATTAATTATTTATTTATTCTTTTGTATCTATTCATTTATTTTTATGTATTTATTTTCATTTTATTTTTATCTATTTTAATTCATTCCTGCTTTTATCTTTTATTATTTTTATATTATTATTAATAATATTGCTTTGTTATTCGTATTTTTTATGTTTATTTTCATATATATTTATTTATATTTTGAAATTTTATTATTGTTATTATATTTTTTATATTGTTTTTATTATTTTTATAGATTTATAATTATTTTTATTTTTACGGTTAGTGTTTGTAATATCAAATTTCATTATAATCATTTTACTAGTTATATGTATAATAATATATTTTTATATTTTATATTGTTTTTATTTTGATTATTATTTTTGTTATTTTCATATTTATAACTATTAATTTCAGGTTTATTTTCATTACTACTCTTTCATTTATACTAAGTTTCTATTATTTTTATTTCTTATTTTATTTTACACATATTATTTCATTATTTTTACCTTTATTCTTGAAGTAAACCATCTTGTAAACATATCAAATTAAAAGTAAAAATTGCTGCATCAGCTGTAGTACTATTATGTAGGTCTTCTTGCATAATTATGATTTTCTCATTGCTGGTTAAACGGCTGAACAACGCACCGAAGGTTGGCATGTCTAAAATAGATAATTATGAAAGAAAATTTTAATTTTGTTCAAAGATGCCAGAGGTTTTAGTTAAACCTTCGTTGTATAACCCGTAGTGTTTTTCAATTGTAAATTTTTATTCCCAGTCTGGATTCTGACTATTCCTTGGCACTACTTAAACAGGCTGGTAGAGCGCCTATTTAGACCATTTTCACATGCAGGGTGAAGATCAGTGGACATATTTATATATCAGTCTTTACAGATATACTATGATATCTCTCTCTCTCTCTCTCTCTCTCTCTCTCTCTCTCTCTCTCTCTCTCTCTCTCTCCTGATACTTTTCAATCTTTTCACTTCTACGCTTGTGTCACATGGTATTGCGATATCAATGAGTGATACATTTTTCTTAATGTTGTCAATCAACGTCACGTCTGGTCTGTTGGCACGAATCACCCTTTTTGTTCTGACACCACAGTCCCCGAGGATATTTGCTTGATCGTTTTCTATCACTAAGCTCCTCCCCATTTATGCTTTGATCGTCATAATTCAGTTCTCAAAGAGGGAAGGCGGTCTTTTTAACTATGTTGACATTTTAACAGCTAAATTATGGTGTCTGGTGCCACATAATCAGACGTTTAGCAATTTTTATTACAACTAGAATTAATTTTAAGTAGAGATTTCTTTGAAGAATTACAGCTACATGTACCTTAAGAATGAGTAATAAATAACATTTCCGTTAAATTACAATTACTACTAACCTGCATTCAACGCACAACTGCCCAGGTGTAAAGGGGGCGTGGCCTAGGCAGGCAAGAGATAACGACAAGTCGATTTCCTTTGCTCCAAGTGCAACCACATTACTTATGCCCACATTTTGTATAACCAGCATGCGGCTGTGTAAGAGACTCCTGCCACCTCCAGGATGGGGCTATAAAGAACCACGCCTGCACCAAACATCAGGAGACATCTCGTACATCTATTCAGCAAGGTACACAAAGAGGCTTATGGGATATTGAGTGGGGATGACGCTACTTCTCTCTCTAGATACCTTCGTTCTTGGAGGACTGAAGGATTAGTCTGGAGGTATGTAAGGAACGGCGCGGGCTCTGGGACTGTGAAAAGGTAGGAGGAGGATTAAAATCTTGTCATAGCAGTAAAGTATAACCTCCATAGTACATACCATAGAGCTGTGAGGTCGGGTTACTCTCGACTAGACAGTAGGCAAGAACATCCTAACATGGTTAAGGCTTTCCTTTGTGACGAATTGGTGCCTGTTAACCTGAGCTCCGTAAGGAATCTATTCCTCTCGAATGATGTTCATCTGCGCACCAGTGTCATCGGACTTGGTTGGCGCGCTGCAGGACCTACTAGAGCTGAATGATGGATTCTTAGCTGTCATTCTAATGGCAGTAACCGCAGCTGCTTTCTTGGGGCGTCTCGACCAGGAAGCGGTGTGCCCATACACTTTGCGCGAGTCGCAGAAACTCTTGCTGAAGTCGTTCTTGTGTCCATCTTCTGTAGTACTTTTGTTATGTTAATTATGGCTACTACGACTAGTAGTGGGGACAGTGAGTCGACCTGGAAGATCCCTCTCCTGATATTAACCTCTGTTAGTCTTATCGCAGTGTTTGTAAATACTGTATTCCAGGTGCACATTGTATTTTTCAGGAAGCTCGTGGTGCTTTCATCTGCCCCATATATGTTCAAGGATTCGATTAGACATATATGTGGTATCATGTCGAAGGGTTTCTTGTAGTCGATCCATACTATTCTTAGGCTGGTTTTCCTTCTCTTACTATTCTTCATTACTATTTTGCCTATCAGGTGATGGTCTTTTGTGGCCCTACACTTCTTTCTGCAGCCTTTCTGTTGGCGGGAGATAGTGTTTGTTTCCTCTAACTTCCACATTATTATTATTATTATTATTATTATTATTATTATTATTATTATTATTATTATTATTATTATTATTATTATTATTATTATTATTTATATCATTGTTTATTACTTTATTCAAATTACTTTCTTTTTTATTTTTGATATTTTTCTTTTCAAAATCATTAGTACATATTATTTTACGATTTTTATTTTCATTAATATAATTATTATCATTATTTTGTATTATTATTATTTTAATGTATTTTATATCGTTATTTTTTATTGATATTTTTTAAATTTTTATTTTTATTTTTTATCAGTATTATTTTTATTGTTACTATTTTTACTTTTATGTTTATAATTTTAATTTTTACTATCAAAGTTATTACTATAATTTTTATATCTTTTTATATTTTTTATTCATATTATTAATATTATTTTATTAATTTTATTTATACCTTATCGTTTTTTTATTTTTTATTTTTGCTCCTAATATTTTTTATTTATTATTGTAATTATATTTATTTTCGATTAATTTTTCATTTTTATTTTTATTTTCAATTTTGGTATTTTATTTTCATTATTATTATTGTTTTTATTTTTATTATCTTTTTTGTGCATTATTTTTATTTTTGTAATTTATATAATTATTTTTACTGATTTTATCTTTAATTTTTACTTAAATTACTATTATTTTTCATTTTTAATTCATTTATATTTATATTCTTATTTTTTCATTTTGAACTTTTTAATCATTCTCTCATGTTTATTAATTTTATTCTATATATTATTTTTTTATTTACTAGAATTATTTTCATATTTAATATTTGGTTTTTCATTATTAATTATTTTTTTATTATGTTTAAATTTTTTTATTTTTCTTTATATTCTTATTTTGTTTGTTTCATTTTTTCATTTTGAACTTTTATCATTCTCATGTTATTAATTTTATTTATATAATATTATTTTTATTTACTAGATTATTTTCATATTTAATATTTGTTTTCATTATTATTATTTTTTTATTATTTTTTAATTTAATTTTTTATTTTTCTTAATATTACTATTTTATTTGAATTATTATAATTTTTATTATTTTATTTTTGTTTTTATGTGAATTATATTTATTTTCAATAGAGGTTAACTTTTATTTTTATAATTTATATAATTATTTTATTATTTTATATTACTTTTATTTTTGCTGTTTTATTATTTTTATTTTTAATTGATATAATTCTTAGTTTTTTACTTATTATTATTATTTTATTGTTCTAATTATGATTTTATTTTTTTAAATTTTTATATTTATTATAGTTATTAGTATTGTTCTTATTTATATTTTTATTATATTTATTTTAATATTTTTAATTTTATAATTTTTATTTATGTTATTCATATTTTACCTGTTATTATTTCATATATTTTATTTTGTTGTTATAAAATGATTTTTATTTTAAATATTTTAATTTGAATTTATTATTATAATTTTATTAGTGTTATTTATGTTTTTATTATTTTTATTTATTTTTACTTTTAACACCTTATTTTAATTATTATTATTTTGATTATTATTTTTTTATTTTTAATATAATTTTATTTTTATTATTTCTATTTTTAGTTTCATAATTTTTCATGTGCATTATATTTATTTTTATCTTTAATATGATTTTTTTTTATTATTTTTATTTTTATAATTTTTATATTTTTTATTAATTTTATTCTTTATATCACTTTTTGTTTATTAAAAATAATGGCAGAATTCACAGAATTGATTTTACATAAAATTTGTTAAATTCTTCACATGATTTGTCTTGCGGGCACACTGATATTACTAAGCAGCTGTCCAATATTCATCTTGCAGTAGGTCGTCATCGGAATTTCGGGCTGGTGTTATCAAAGGCGACGGGTTTTCAGGGACAGGCTGGTGGTCGGCAACAGGTATTTAGGTGTCTCGTAGGTCGGGAATAGGCCGTAGACGTCAGGGGTCAGTACGGTATTTCTTACGTTTTTCTTCTTCTTTTTATTTTTCCTATAGGCGTCTACATTTTTCAGCCACCTCGTTTGGCTATCATCGGGACGGGATCGCTAAGTGCAGTGGCCTGTGTCGTTCATGGGGTAATACCTGTGGTGTCACGAGCGATGTCATTAGGGGGGCGGCTTCTGATTGGCTGTCCTCATCGTGGGCGGAACCTCATCCTTATCGGTGATGGTGGAGGTCCCCCTCGAAGGGCGTGCTACTAGGTCGTTCTCAGGGCGTGAGCATGAGCTTCGATTACCCTTAGGCTTACTAGGGATGCCCTCAGGATGAGAGCTAATTCTTCTATCATCCACAGGATCCCTCTGGTGCAATGGTCGTTGTGGGGCGTTGTGTGGCGAACGCACCCTCCTTCTGCGCAACCAGTACGTCTAGAAAAGGAATACGGCCATCACGGATATGTTCAATGGTAAAACGTTGACAGCTTTAGGTATAGAAGGCTTGTCGTATCTTACGTATATAGAAGACTTCCTGATGCTCCTAAAGACACGCTCCTCCACAATGCCCATATAAAAGTTCGCAAACAGGACCCCGAGGGGATCCCATGGCTACAGATAAAATATGATATCAAAATCTCTCTCTCTCTCTCTCTCTCTCTCTCTCTCTCTCTCTCTCTCTCTCTCTCTTCTGATACTTCTCAATATTTTCCCTTGTACTCTGGTGTCCCATGGTATTGCGACATCGATAAGTGATACATTCTTCATAATGTTGTCAATGAAAGTCACGTCTGGTCTATTACTTTTAATATTTTTATTTCAATTTATTTTTTATTATTTTATTAGTTTTATTTATATTTTCCTCATTTTCATATATTTTATATTTAATAATTTTTATATTATTTATTACTATTTTATTTATTTTATGATTTTTCATGTGCATGATACTTATTTTATATTTATTATTATCTTTCATGTGTTTATTTATTTTTTATTTCTAAACATTTATCTATTTTTTTTATTTATTTAATTATATTATTAAATTTTTTCCCTTCTTTTATTTTGTTTATTTATTTACTTATTTATTTATTTATTTATTATTTATTTATTTATTATTTTATTATTATTTTATTATTTGTATTTATTTGTTTATTTATTCATTTATTTATTTATTTATTTATTTATTTATTTATTTTTGTTTTATTAATTTAGTTTTATATATTTATTATCATTATTTGTTTTTTATTTATTTATTTATTTATTTATTTATTTATTATTAATATTTTTATTCTTTTTATTTTCGTTTATATATATTTGTTTATTTTCATATATTTTTGTTTATTTATTCATTTATATTTATTTCTATTTATTAATTAATTAAATATTTATTTATCTATTTCTTTTTGTTTTGGTTTTTAGTTTGTATTTATTTTTATTCATTTATTTTTTATTCTTATTATTTATTTTTTATTATTTTTAATTATTTATTTTGTTATTTAATTACTTTTACTTGTTTTTTTGATTTTGATTTGTTTTGTTCTCATTTATTTATTTATTTATTTATTTATTTTTTCTTTTATTTATTTATATTTATTTGTTTATTGTTATTGATTTTTATTTATTTATTTTATTTTTTCGTATTATTTTTATTTTTTCTATTTGTTTTTATTTTCATTTATTTATTTGTTTATTTATTTACTGGTTTTTATTTTTATTTATTTTTTTTACCTTTTTTTATTTATCTTTATTTATTTTATTTATTTGTTATTCATTTATTTATTCCTTTATTTGCTACACATTATTTATTTATTTATTTTAAGAATTTTAATATTTTTTATATTTTTATATTATTTTTATTTTTATTTCTTTGATTTATCTATTTATTTTTTTTATATTTATTTTTATTTACTTGATTTTTATTTTTTCATTTTATTTTAATTTTTTGTTATTTATTTTTTATTTCTGTTTTTATTTCATTTATTTTATTTGTTTTTATTTATTTATGTTTATTTTTTATTTATTTAATTTTATTTTATTTATTATTTATTTTTATTTATTTATTTAATTACACATTTATTTATTTATTTATTTTTTTACTTATTTGTTTTTTATTTTAATTTAAATTGCTGGTTTTATTTATTTTATCTATATATTTATTTATTTATTTATTTATTTTTATTTTTTATTTCATTTAATTATTTATTTATTTATTTATTTATTTATTATTATTTTTGTTAATTTACTAATTTTATTATTTTCATTTATTTTTATTTATTCATTTATTTTTATCTATTTTTATTTATTATCTATTTTTATTCATTTTTATTTTTGTTTATTAATTTAACTTTATCTATCTTTTTGTTATTATTTGTTTTTATTTATTTTTTATGCGTTTTATTTACTTCTATATATTTTTAGATTTTTATTGAATTCCAACAAAAATTTCGGTATGTGACGTCATATCTAAGGATTGACGTCATCATACGTTTAGCAAATTTCTATTACTACTAGAATTAATATTAAGCAGAGATTTCTTTGAAGAATTACAGCTACAGTTACATTAAGAATGAGTAATGAATAACATTTCAATTAAATTACAATTACTGCAAGCCTGCCTTCATCGCATAACCGCCCAGGTGTAAAGGGGGCGAGGCCTAGGTAGGCAAGAGATAACGACAAGACGATTTCCTTCGCTCCAGATGTAACCACCTTACTTATGCCCACCTTTCGTATGACCAGCATGCGCTTGTGTAAGAGACTCCTGCCACGCCCAGGAAGGGACTATAAAGAATCCCGCCCGCACCAAACATCAGGAGACTTCTCGTACAGATGATCAGCAAAGTACACAAAGAGGCTTCTGGAATATTGAGTTCGGATGACGCTGCCTCTCAGATACCTTCGTTCATAGAGGACTGTAGGATTGGTCTGGAGGTATGTAAGGTAGGGCGGGGGCCCTGAGACTAAAATCTTGTCATAGCAGAACGGTACAATCTCCATAGTACATACCTTGGGTGATTCTCGACCAGACAGTAGGCAAGAACATCTTAACATGGTTGAGGCTTTCCTTTATGACGAATTGGTCCCTGTCAACCCGAGCTCCGTAAGGAATCTAATCCTCTCGAATGATGGATATCTGCGCACCAGTGCCATCGAAAGCTCGGACATGGTGGGCGCGCTGCAGGGCCTACTAGAGCTGAAGGTTGGATTCGTCCCTGTCATTGTAATGGTAGTAACCGCAGCTGCTTTCTTGGGGCATCTCGACCAGGAAGCGGTGTGCCCATACACTTTGCTCGAGTCGCAGAAACTCTTGCTGAAGTCGTTCTTGGGTCCATCTTCTGTAGTTCTTTTGTCATGTGAATCATGGCTACTACGAATAGTAGTGAGTTTGTAAGTACTGTATTATAGGTGCGCATTGTATTTTTCAGGAAGCTGATGGTGCTTTCATCTGCCCCATATATGTTCAAGCATTCTATTAAATACGTGTGTGGTATCACGTCGAAGGCTTTCTTGTAGTCGATACATGCCATGCTTAGGTTTGGATTTTTCTTCTCTTACTATACTTCATTACCATTTTGCCTATCAGGAGCTGGTCTTTTGTGCCCCCACACTTCCTTTTGCAGCCTTTCTCACTGATGACACCTCTTTGTAACTTCCACATTATTATTATTATTATTATTATTATTATTATTATTATTATTATTATTATTATTATTATTATTATTATTATTATTATTATTATTATTATTATTATTATTATTATTTAAAAATATTACTTTCTCATTTTGTTTTTGTTTTTAGAATTATTAGTATATATTATTTTACGATTTTTATTTTCATTAATATTGTCATTATGATTATTTTGTATTATTATTATATTAATTAATTTTATATTTTTATTTTTATTTTATTGATTTTATTTAAATTTTTGTTTTATTTTTTATTATTTTATTATTATTTTTATTTTTACTCCTAATATTTTATTAATTAATATTATTCTATTTATTTTCTATTACTTTTATTTATTTTTTAATTTTTAATTTTATCATTTTATTTTTATCATTATTAATTCTTTTGTTATTATTTTTTATGCATTATATTTTTTTCTTATATTTTATTATTTTTATTTTTATAATTTATACAATTATTTTTACTGATTTTATTTTCTACTTTTTAATAAAATTATTTTAGTAGTTTTTACTTTTATATTTTATTTTATTTTTATAATTTATATGATTATTTTATTGCATTCTATTTTTATTATATTACTTTTCTTTTTACTTTTTTTTATTTCATTTTTATTGATATTATTATTAGATTTTTTATTATAGTTATTTTATCGTTCTAATCATGATTTTATTATTTTTACTTTTATATTGTAATTTTTAATATTGGTTTTTTATTATATTTATTTTATATTTCAATTTCGAATTTTTTTTATTTATTTATTATTTATATTTTACTTGTCATTATTTCATTATTTTTATTTTGGTTTTATAAAGTTTACTTTTATTTTAAATATTTTAATTTTAATTTATCATTATAATTTTATTAATGTTATTTATATTATTATTTTATTTGTTTTATATTTTTATAATATTATTTTATTTTTATTATTTTTATTTTTAGTTTCATTATTTTTTTCATGTGCATTATATTTATTTTTATTTTTCATTATGATGTTTTATTATTTTTTTATTTTATAATTTATATGATTATTTTTATCAATTTTATTTTTATATCACTACTATTTTTATTTATCAAAAATAATGGCGGAAGTCACAAAATTGATTTTATACAAAATTCCTTCAATTCTTGTAGTCGATCCGTGCCATGCTTAGGTTGGTTTTCCATCTTTTACTATTCTTCATTACCATTTTGCCTATCAGGAGCCGGTCTTTTGTGCCCTTACACTTCCTTCTGCAGCCTTTCTGTTGGCAGGAGATGGTGTTTGTATCCTCGAGGTAGCTGTACCGCCTTTCACTGAGGATACCTCTTTGTAACTTCCACATTATTATTATTATTATTTTTATTATTATTATTATTATTATTATTATTATTATTATTATTATTATTATTATTATTATTATTTAATTTTTAAAAAATTACTTTCTCTCTTATTTTTTTTGTTTTTTTGTTTTTGTTTTTAGAATTATTAGTATATATTATTTTATGATTTTTATTTTCATTAATATTATCATTATAATTATTTTGTAATATTATTATATTAATTTATTTTATATTTTACTTTTACTTTTACTTTTATTTTAATTTTAATTTTTATATATTACATTTATTATTTTTATTTTTACTCTTAATATCTTAATTTTATTATTAATATTATTCTATTTATTTTCTATTACTTTTATTTTATTTTTAAAATTTTTATTTTATCATTTCATCTTTATCATTATTATTTATTCTGTATTATTTTTTATGCTATATTTATTTTTATTTTTATTATTATATTTTATTTTTATAATTTATACAATTATTTTTACTGATTTTATTTTTTATTCTTTATTTAAATTACTAGTGTTTTTAGTTTTATATTTTATTTTATGATTTATATGATTATTTTATTTCATTCTATTTTTATCATATTACTTTTCTTTTTACTTTTTTATTTCATTTTTTATTGATATTATTATTAGTTTTTTTATTTTTTTATTATAATTATTTTATCGTTCCAATTATGATTGTATTATTTTTGCTTTTATATTATAATTTTTAATATTGTTTTTTATTATATTTATTTTAATATATATTTTTTTTTTTTTATTATTTACATTTAACTTGTTATTATTTCATCGTTTTTATTTTGGTTTATAAAGTTTACTTTTATTTTAAATATTTTAATTTTAATTTAATATTATCCTTCTGTTAGTGTTACTTATATTTTTATTATTTTCATTTATTTTTACTTTAATATTAATCTAATTTAATTAGTATACTTTTAGATTTTTATTATTTTATTTGTGTTTTATTTTTATTTTTAATATTATTATTTTATTCTATTATTTTTATTTTTAGTTTCATTATTTTTTTCATGTGCATTATATTTATTTTTATTTTTTATTTTTTTATTATGATTTTTTTTGTTTTGTTTTATTTTTATTATTGATATATTTTTTTTATTCTATTTTTTTATATCACTACTATATTTATCAAAAATAATGGCGGAAGTCACAAAATTGATTTTATACAAAATTCCTTCAATTCTTGTAGTCGATCCATGCCATGCTTAGGTTGGTTTTCCTTCTTTTACTATTTTTCATTGCCATTTTGCCTATCAGGAGCCGGTCTTTTGTGCCCTTACACTTCCTTCTGCAGCCTTTCTGTTGGCGGGAGATGGTGTTTGTATCCTCGAGGTAGTTTTACCGCCTTTCACTGAGGATACCTCTTTGTAACTTCCACATTATTATTATTATTATTATTATTATTTTTTTTTTTTCCTCTATCACAGTCCTCCAATTTGACTGGGTGGTATTTATAGTGTGGGGTTCCGGGTTGCATCCTGCCTCCTTAGGAGTCCATCACTTTTCTTACTATGTGTGCCGTTTCTAGGATCACACTCTTCTGCATGAGACCTGGAGCTACTTCAGCCTCTAGTTTTTCTAGATTCCTTTTCAGGGATCTTGGGATCGTGCCTAGTGCTCCTATGATTATGGGTACGATTTCCACTGGCATATCCCATATCCTTCTTATTTCTATTTTCAGATCTTGATACTTATCCATTTTCTCCCTCTCTTTCTCTTCAACTCTGGTGTCCCATGGTATTGCGACATCAATGAGTGATACTTTCTTCTTGACTTTGTCAATCAACGTCACGTCTGGTCTATTTGCACGTATCACCCTATCCGTTCTCATACCATAGTCCCAGAGGATCTTTGCCTGATCGTTTTCTATCACTCCCTCAGGTTGGTGCTCGTACCACTTATTACTGCAAGGTAGCTGATGTTTCTTGCACAGGCTCCAGTGGAGGGCTTTTGCCACTGAATCATGCCTCTTTTTGTACTGGTTCTGTGCAAGTGCCGGGCATTCACTTGCTATGTGGTTTATGGTTTCATTTTTCGTATTGCACTTCCTACATATGGGAGAGATGTTATTTCCGTCTATCGTACTTTGAACATATCTGGTTCTTAGGGCCTGATCTTGTGCCACTGTTATCATTCCTTCAGTTTCCTTCTTTAGCTCTCCCCTCTGTAGCCATTGCCAATTGTCATCGCTGGCTAGTTCTTTAGTCTGTCTCATGTATTGTCCGTGCATTGGTTTGTTGTGCCAGTCCTCTGTTCTTTCTGTCTTTCTCCTGTCTCTGTATATTTCTGGGTCTTCGTCTACTTTTATTAGTCCTTCATCCCATGCACTCTTTAGCCACTCGTCTTCACTGGTTTTCAGATATTGCCCCAGTGCTCTGTTTTCAATGTTGACGCAGTCCTCTATACTTAGTAGTCCTCTCCCTCCTTCCTTTCGTGTTATGTATAGTCTGTCCGTATTTGCTCTTGGTGTAGTGCTTTGTGTATTGTCATATGTTTCCTGGTTTTCTGATCTATGCTGCGGAGTTCTGCCTTCGTCCATTCGACTATTCCTGCGCTGTATCTGATTACTGGCACTGCCCATGTGTTTATGGCTTTTATCATATTTCCGGCGTTTGAGTTTTGACTTGAGTATCGCCTTGAGTCTCTGCATATATTCTTTCCTGATCGTGTCCTTCATCTCTTGGTGTTTTATATCTCCTCCTTCCATTATTCCCAGGTATTTGTATCCTGTCTCATCTATGTGTTTGATGTTGCTCCCATCTGGTAGCTTTATCCCTTCAGTTCTCGTTACTTTGCCTTTTTGTATGTTGACTAAGGCGCATTTTTCTATTCCAAACTCCATCCTGATGTCCCCAGATACAATCCTTACAGTCTGGATTAGGGTATCTATTTCCTTGATGCTCTTACCATACAGCTTGATGTCGTCCATGAACATCAGATGGTTGATTTTGTTGCCTCTTTTCTTGAGTTGGTACCCGGCATCCATCTTCTGTAGTACTTTTGTCATGGGAATCATGGCTACTACGAAGAGTAGTGGGGACAGTGAGTCGCCCTGGAAGATCCCTCTTCTGATATTAAACCTCTGCTAGTCTTATTCCAGAGCTTGTAAGTATTGTATTCCAGTTGCGCATTGTATTTTTGAGGAAGCTGATGGTATTTTCCTCTGCCCCATATATTTTCAGGCATTCTATTAGCCATGTGTGTGGTATCATGTCGAAGGCTTTCTTATAGTCTATCCATGCCATGCTTAGGTTGGTTTTCCTTCTCCTACTGTTCTTCATTACCATTTTGTCTATCAGGAGCTGGTCTTTTGTGCCCCTACACTTCCTTCTGCAGCCTTTCTGTTGGTAGGGGATGGTGTTTGTCTCCTCTAGGTAGTTGTATAGCCTTTCACTGATGATACCTGTTAGTAACTTCCACATTATTGGTAGGCAGGTGATAGGCCTGTAGTTACTGGCTATATTTCCCTTACTCTTGTCTTTTTGTACTAAGGATGTTCTTCCTGTGGTCATCCATTTGGGTGCTTGGTGATTTGAGATACAATGCTGGAGTTGTTCTGCTATTCGTGGATGTAGGGCCTTGAAGTTTTTGAGCCAGTATCCATGGACTTCATCGGGACCTGGGTTTTTCCAGTTTGGCATTTTCTTTAGTTGGTGTCTGACTGTGTCTGTCGTGATCTCTGTGAATCTTTGTTTTATTCTCCCTGTTTCTTCTTCCTTGACTTCCTGGAGCCATGTTGCATGTTTGTTGTGTGATACCGGATTGCTCCATATGTTTTCCCAGAGTCTCTTACTTGGTTCGGCTTCAGGAATTTCTGGGTGGTTGTCTTCCCCTCTTAGTTGGCTGTATAGTCTTTTCTGGTTGGTTCCGAATAGTTTGTTCTGTTGGTATCCCTTATTCCTGTTCATGTACCGTTGGATCTTGTGTGCTTTGGCCTTAAGCCTCTGTTTTACATCTTCTATTGTGTTGTTTAGTCCCCTCTCTTGTACTTTGTATTTCTCGTTGAGTTCCTCCCTTGTTTTCTTGCTTCTTAGCCTTTTTTCTGCCATCTCTTTCAGTTTACTCAAGTCAGATCTCATCACCATGATTTGCTTTTCCAGGCGCCTTTTCCAAGGAGGTTGCTGTTTTGGTTTCTGTTGGGTTGGTTGTGACGGTGGTGTTGGTGTTCGAATCCCCATCAGTTCTGCTACTAATCTTGCTCCTGCATATGTCAAGTTATTTGTTTCTGTGATACTGGTGGTGTGTATTAGGCCCATTATTATTATTATTATTATTATTATTATTATTATTATTATTATTATTATTATTATTATTATTATTATTATTATTATTATTATTATTATTATTATTTTTATTATTATTATTATTATTATTATTATTATTATTGGGAAGGAGGCCTTCTCTGAGGGCAGTAGCATTGAATACTATAGCTGTTTCAACGGCATTTAATTTATATAGAATCTTCTCAATTCTTCTTACTATCTTTTTCTCGTCAGCATGTAGCTGGTGTAATAAGTTTCCCAGGGATATATAAAGATTCCAGTTGTCTTAGGTTTATTCCTCTAACGTGTCGACAGCGCACAGGGAGTCATCTATGAGAGTATACAGTAAAGTGAATTAAGATACGTTTTACAAGTATTATAGCAGGCAAGGTCGTGTACAATCGGTGGGCGGGTCGGTAAGTAGGGATTTTAATTGGTCGTTGGATGGTGATGAAATCTTTCCCTGAGGCGTTCAGATCTTCTTGGTCTAGCTTGCGTTATTAGCGTGGGTTGGGTGTTGGTTGGGGTACCTACCTCCTGGGTGGTGGGTATTGTAGGCTGTCCAGGTGACATGTCGTCCGTTCGTTCTCTCCCGCTTTCTCTCTCTCTGCTTCTTCCTCTCTTTCTCTCTCTCTTTCTCTCTCCACAAGTTCCTCTCTCTCTCTCTCTCTCTCTCTCTCTCTCTCTCTCTCTCTCTCTCTCTCTCTCTCGTAGCGGTGTATGGAGTCGATTGATTTCTTGTGTTATTTCTTCTTATGATGGTAGGAAGAAATTCTGTCTCTTTTACCGTGTTGATAGTCGGCTTTTTCTCTAATATGTGTAATGCTTCAAGATAACGTGGGCATTTCCGGTCCGGTGCTTGGTCAATAATTTCTGTGTTCGTTATAAGTTCAGCTCTTTCTGGTCTTCTGTTATGCTTTTCCCTGTAGTGAAAGAAAATGGCCCCTTCTTGAAGATGGCAAGAGAGACGCTTGGAGAGTCTGGTTGTGGTCATCCCGATATAGGAATGGTGGCATCCATCCACCAGGCATGTGAATTCGTAGATGACACTCCTTCTCTTCAAAAACGTTTCTGGGGGCGCCGGGTTGTTTTTAAGAAACAGCTATAGTATTATTATTATTATTATTATTATTATTATTATTATTATTATTATTATTATTATTATTATTATTATTATTATTATTATTTATTTAATTAAAAAAATTACTTTCTCTCTTATTTTTTTTTCTTTTTAGAATTATTAGTATATATTATTTTACGATTTTTATTTTCATTAATATTATCATTATAATTATTTTGTATTAATATTATATTTAATTTATTGTATATTTTTGTATTAATTTTATTGATTTTTTTATTTTAATTTTTATTTTATTATTATTTATCGTTATTATTTTTATTTTTTACTCTTAATATATTTTATTAATTAATATTATTCTATTTATTTTTCTATTACTTTTATTTATTGTTAATGTCTAATTTTATTCATGTCAATTTTTATCATTATATTAGTTCTTTTGTTATTAAAATTTTTTGTGCATTATATTATTTTATTTTTATATTTTATTATTTTTGTTTTTATAATTTATACAATTATTTTTACTGATTTTATTTTTTATTTTTTATTTAGATTACTAGTGTTTTTACTTTTATATTTGATTTTTATAATTTATATGATTATTTTATTTCATCCTATTTTTATTATGTTACTTTTCTTTTTACTTTTTTTATTACATTTTTTATTGATATTATTATTAGATTTTTTATTATAATTATATTATCGTTGTAATTATGGTTTTATTTTTTTTGCTTTTGTATTATAATTTTTAGTATTGTTTTTTTTTATTATATTTATTTTAATTTTAAATTTTTTTTATTATCTATATTTAACTTATCATTTCATCATTTTTATTTTGGTTTTATAAAGTTTACTTTTATTTTAAATATTTTAATTTTAATTTAGTATTATATTGTTATTAGTGGTATTTATATTTTATTATTTTTTTATTTTTACTTCTAATATTGATCTAATTTAATTAGTATCATTTTGATATTATTTTTTTTTATTTTTATTTCAATATTATTATTCTATTTTTATTATTTTTATTTTTAGTTTCATTTTTTTCATGCGTATTATATTTATTTTTATTTTTTATTATGATTTTTATTATTTTGTTTTATTTTTATAAATGATATTATTATTTTGATTAATTTTATTTTTTATATCACTACTATTTCTTTTGTTTATCAAAAATAATGACAGAATTCACAGAACTGATTTTGTGCAAAATTCCTTCAATTCTTGTTCTGATTTGTCCTGCGGGAAAGTGGTAGTAATAAGCAGTTGTCCAGTATTCATCGTGCTGTAGGTCGTCAACGGAATTTCGGGCTGGTGTTATCAAAGGCGATGGGGTATCAGGGACAGGCAATGGGGTATCAGGGGGTCGGCAACAGGTATTGAGGTGTCTCGTAGGTCGGGAAGAGGCCGTAGTCGTCAGGGGTCGATTCGGTATTTCTTACGTTTTTCTTCGTTTTTTGTTTTTCCCATTGGCGTTTATTTATTCACTTTTATTTACTGATCTATTTTTCATTTTTATATATTTTAATTTTCATTTATTTTTATTTATTTATATATTTATTTTATTAATCAATTATTTATTAGTTTTTTATTTCATTTATTCATTTTTATGCATTTATTTATTTCCATTGATTTTTATTTAGATATTTTTATTTGTTCTTATTTATTTTTATTTAATGATTTTTATTTATTTATATTTATTTATTTATTTGTTTATTTTTATTTTTATTTCTATTTATTTGTCTCTATTTATTTATTTATTTATTCATTCATTTTTATCAATTTAATAATTTTTATGCATTTATTTACTTTTAGTAATTTTTATATTATTTAATTTCTATTCTTTATTTCTTTTTAATATTACCTTAAATTTATTTTTTTAATTATTTTTATTTCCTTATTTTTTCTTTATTTTAATATTTCAATTTATTTTTTCGTATATATAATTTGTTATTAATTTATTTATTTTATTTATTTATTTTATCAATTTTTATTTATTCCTTTAATATTATACTCTATTTTATTATTTATTTATATTAATTAATTTCATTTGTTTAATTTTTAACTATTTTATTTTATTTAATTTTTTTAATTTTATTTTTATCTCTTTATTTTCCTTTTTTATTTATTTGTATTTATTTTATTTAATTTAATTTTTCTTTATTTTTTATTTTCATTTAATTTAATTAATTTTTATTTATTTATATTATTTATTTAGTTTATTAATTAATTTATTTTTTATTTGTTTATTATTTCTATTTATTTATTTATTTTATTTATTTTTTGATTTAGTTATTTAGGTTTTTTATTTAGAATTCTTTTTTAAATTTATTTATTATTTTTATTATATCCTTTATTGTTATTTTATTTATTTTCATTTTATTTTTTATTTTACTTTATTTATTTATTTATTTATTATTTGTTTATTTATGATTAATTTTCATTTTATTTTATTTTTATTTTTTATTATTATCTTTTATTTATTTGTATTAATTTTATTTATGTATTTATTTATTTATTTATTTATTTTTATGGATTTATTTCTTTTCATTGATTTTAATTTATTCAATTTTATTAATTATATTTTTATTTTATTATTAATAATATTACTTTGTTAATCTAATTCTTTTTTATTTTCATATATCAATTGGTTTTGAAATTTGATTATTATTATATTTTACTAATTGTTAATATATTCTTATATTTTTAATTTTTATTAATTATTATTTTTATTATATTCATATATTTTATCTTTAATCAATTTTTGTTTTTATTTATCATTTTTATTTTATTTTATTATTTTTCATGTGCATTATATTTATTTTATATCAATTAGTACATTTCATGTTTTTATTTTTTATTTTTCATTTTTAAATATTTTTATTTATTTATTTGTTTATGTATTGAATTATATACATTTAATTTTTTCAATTATTTATCTATTTATTTATTTATTATTTTTGTCTATTATTAATTTTATTATTATTTATTTTATTTATCATTTATTTTATTTACTTTTATTTATTCTTTATATTTACTTTTTTATCAATTTAATTTATTTTTATTTATTTTTATTTTATTTTTATCTATTTATCATTTTTATTAACTTTTATTTACTTTTATACATTTTTATTTATTTAACATTAATTTTAAAGTAAGTTTACGTTTATTTTTTAGTTATTTATATTTAGATTATTCGTTTAATTATTTATTTATCTATTGCTTTGTTTTTATTTTCTTTTTTAGTTTTAGTTTTTTATTTAATTTTATTTAGTTTTATTTTAATTTAACTTATTTTTATTAATTGTTTATTAATTTCGTTGTTTTTTATTGGTTTTAATTATAATTATTTTGATTTATTGTTCATTGACGTTTTATTTAGTTATTTTTATGTTATTCTTCATTTATTTTTACTATTTTATTTTATTTTTATTTATTTAGTTTTTATTGGGTTATTTTGTTTTATATTTTTAATTGTTAGTATTTTTGTATTTCATTTATTTTATTTACAGATTTATTTTTATTTATTTCAAATGATTTTTATTTTAATTATTTATTTTATTTTTAATTTATTTATGTATGGTTTATTTATTTTTATGTATTATATATTTTGCCAGCTATGTATTATTTTATCTATTTATTTGCTGTTTCTATATATATATATATATTTATATATAGATATTCTAATATTATATATATATAATATATATTAATATATACAAAACCATTAATTTATATATATAATATTTATTTTTTTAATTAATGTATGTTTATTTTATTATTTTTATTTTTTATTTTTTTATTTTTTTACGTATTTATTTTTATTTATTTTTTATTTTTTACATTTTTTTTAATCTTTTTTTATCCTATATATGTATATGTTTATTAGTTGATTATTATTTATTTATTTATTACTATTTATTTATTTATTTTTAATTTATTTATTTATAATTAGTTTATTTTTATTTATTTATGTACTATTTATTTTATCTATTTATTTATCTATTCTTTATTTAATTTTATTTCATTTATTTTATTTTATTTTATAAATTATTTATATCTGTTTATTTTCTTTTGATTTTTTTTTTATTTTTTTTTTTTACTATTTTATTTATCTATTTTTATTTATTGGTTACTTTTCCATTTATTTTTATTTATTTTTTTATCTTTTCATTTATTCTTTATTTATTTTTTATGTTTATTTATTTCTATATTTATTTATTTTTATTATTATTTTATTTATTTATTGATTTTTATTTATTGTTTTTTTATTTTATTTTATTTATAATATTATCTACATTTATTTATTTTTATCTATCTTTATTGTTTGTTTGGTTTATTTATTAATAGTTATATATTTTCATTATTATTTTATTTATTTCATCTACTTTTATATATTTTTTTTATAAATATTTTTATTTTATTTATTTGTTTTCATTATTATTATTTATTTATTCAATTTATTTATTTTTCTCTATTTTTCTTTATTTTATTTAATTCATTTTTTATTAATTATTCATTTATTCATTTTTTATTTATTTATTTATTTTTATATATATATTTATTTTCATTGATTTTTATTGATTTATTTTTATTATTCTTGGACTATTTTTATTAACTTTTATTTATTATTAATAATATTACTTTTGTTATTCTGATTTTTTTATGTTTATCATATATATTATTTATTGAGAAACTTTATTATTATTATATTTTGCAAATTGTTTTTATTATTTTTATAATTTTATATTTATTGTTGTGAAGGGTCTACAAGAAATACCAAAGTGTTAAGGAATCCGTGTATAATTTTTTATAATTTATTTTTATTTATTTTTTTTATTTTTTTTATCTATTTATTTAATCTATTTTCATTTATTTTTATTCATTTTATTTTATTTATTTATTAATTATTTATATCTTGTTTATTTTTTTTAATTTATTTTTTTATTACTATTTATTATCTTTTTATTTTTTTTATTGGTTACTTTTATTTATTTTTATTTATTTTTTTATTCTTTTATTTATTTTATTTATTTATGTTTATTTATTTTCTATTTATTTATTTATTTTTTATTTATTCCTTTTATTTTATTTATTTTTATTTACTTGTTTTTTTATTTATATTTATTTATTAATATTCTTTATTTATTTATTTTCTTATATATTGTTTGTTTATTTTATTAATATTTTATATATTTTCATTTATTATTTTATTTATTTTCTAATTTTTATTATATTTTTATTTTTATATTTTATTTTAATTTTATTTTTTGTTCATTAATTATTTATTTATTCATTTATTTATTTTCTTCTATCTTTATTTTTAATTTTTATTTTTAATTTTTTAATTTTAATTATTAATTTATTTAATTTTGTTTATTTATTTTTATTTTACATATTATTTATTTATTTATTTTTTTATCTATTTTTATTTATTTTTATTCATTTATTTTTTAATTATATAATTATTTATATCTGTTTAATTTTATTTTTTTTTATTACTATTTATTTTACTTTTTTTTTATTATTTTATTTTATTTGGATTTAATTTTTCTTTATTTTTATTTATTTTGTATCTATTTTATTTATTTTTATTTATTTTATTTATTTTTTAATTTATTTTTTTAATTTCAATTGTTTTTTTATTTATTTATTTATTTATTTATATTTATTTATTATATTTTTTATTTATTCATTTATTTAATTGATTTGGTTTATTTTTACTTCTTTTTTTAATTTATATATTTTATTTTATTTTTATTTATTTTATCTATTTTTATTTATTAGTTTTATATATTTTATTTTGTATTTATTTGTTATTTATTAATTTAGATTATTTAAATTTAATTTTTTCCTCATTTATTTTTATTTTAATTTATTTTTTATTAATTAAAATTTTTTCTTTATATTTTTATTTTTTATTTATTTTTATTTTATTATTATCATTTATTTATTTATTTTTATTCATTTTATTTTTATTTATTTTTCTACTATTTTTTATTTTTAATTTTTATTTTAATTATTTTTTATTAATTATTCATTTATTCATTTTTTTATTTGTTTTATATATTTAATTTTTATTTATATTAATTTAATTTATTTTATTATTTTTATTTGGAAATTTTTATTTTTATTTTATTAAATTACTTATTTTTATTCTTTTAAGATTATTAACAATAATTACTTTGTTTAATTCCTGAATTTTTTTATATTATTTTCATTATTTTTTTTTATATTTATTTATTTATTTAAAACTTTATTTCTTTAGGATTTATTTTACAAATTTATTTTTATTTTTTTAATTTTTAATTTTATTATTCTGATTTTTTTAAATTTTTTTATTACAATTTAATTACAAATTTTATTTAAGGTTCCATTTATTTTTATTTAATTTTTTATTTATTATTTATTTTATTTATTTTTTTTATCTTTATTTATTTATCTTATTTTTCATTTTTTAATTTTTATTCATTTATTTATTTATTTTTTTTTTTTTTTATTTATTTTTTTTAATTTAATTATTATTTATATGTTTATTTTTTTAATTTATTTTTTATTTACTTATTTATTTATTTGCTTTATTTTAATTTATTTATTATTTTTCTTTTATTTATTTTTATTTATTTTATTCTTTTTATTTTATTATTATTTATTTTATTTTATTTTATTTATTTCCTTATTTAGTTAATTTATTTTTATCTATTTCATTTTTATTAATTTTTTATTTTTAATTTACTTTAATTTTTATTTTTATTTATTTTTATTTTATATATTTATTTATTTAATTTTATTTAATTTATTTTTTTTTTTTTATTCTTTTATTTATTTATATTAATTATTTATTTAGTTAATTTTTTTTATTTATATTTTATTTTATTATTTTATTTTAATTTGGAATTTATTTTTATTATTTTTTACTTTATTTATTTTTATTTATTTATTTATTTTATTCTTTTATTTTTATTTTACTTTTTTTATTCATTTTATTTATTTATTTTTATTTATTTATCTTAGTTTATTTAAACTTGTTTATTTAATTTGTTTTTAATTTTTTTATTTTTTTTATTTTCATTTATTTTATTTGATTTTTTAATTTACTTGTTTTTTTATTTTTATTTATTATTTATTTTATTTATTTATCTATTTTTTTTATTTATATTTTTATTTATATATTTTATTCTTTTATGTTTATTTATTACTTATTTATTTATTTTATTTTCATTTAATTATTTGTTATTTTATTTATTTTCGTTTATTTTTATTTATTATTGTTTATTTTATAAATATATTTTTATTTATTTATTTTATTTTTATTTTATATCATGTTTAATTTATTTTTCTCTATTTCCTTTTTAATTTTTTTTTATTCATTTTTTATTATTATTTTCATTTTATTCATTTTTATTTATTTATTTATTTTTATATATATATTTATTTTCATTGATTTTTATTGATTTATTTTTATTTATTCTTACTATTTTTATTAATTTTTATTTTATTATTAATAATATTACTTTGTTATTCTGATTTTTTTATGTTTATTTTCATATATATTATTTATATTGAGAAACTTTATTATTATTATATTTTACAAATTGTTTTTATTATTTTTATAATTTTATATTTATTGTTGTGAAGGGTCTACAATAATACAAAGTGTTAAGAATCCGTGTATAATTTTTAAGACTACAGAAAGCTTTCGAACCCTTCCCTGGGTTCATCTTCAGTCCAAATGAACAATAAGTTACAACACGTACAGAGGTAAATATAAAAACAAGTCGTTGAAGATCGTTGACAACGGTCGTTAGCTCGTTATTGGGCCAGGTGATGAAGAAAGAGGGCAGTTAACTCCAACTAGGTGATACCGGCTCCCCTATCAATCCTTCTGGCTGCAATTCTGTTGGATATCCGCAGAGGTTGTTGCAACGTTGCAGGAAGTCCTTCATCATAGGTCGTAGATTGGGCACCGTAACCAGACTCCCCTGGGGCAGCGGTTACCTAGACTGGGAGAGGCAAGGCAGAAGCAGCATCAGGAGAGGGAAAAACAGAGCCTGTCCTACAGTTAAAATCTTTTAAAAACATACTAGTAATATATAAATTAACAAATGGGTCTTCGTTTACAAAAGACTTGTTTCCTTTGAATGATTCTCCTAAACTTATAGCAGCTCCCTCGACTAGTCGTTTGACATTTACATTGTCACTTTTAAAGATCATTTTAGCCTCGTTCCAGTTGGGTCTATGATCATTCCTGAATGCATGTGCTACTATTGCGCTGTTTTGTGATTGCAGTTCATAAGCTCGCTTATGTTCACCCAAACGTATATCTAGTCCCCGTCCACTCTCGCCAAAATATTTCCTATTACAATCCATACACGGTAGTTCGTAAACGCCTGGGACTGTGGGATTTTTATCATTGTTATTGTTTCTTACGAGGGTGCGTAAACACATCACGGCTACTTTTAGAAGTCTTAGATATCCCCCCTCACTTCATTGAGAAAGCAATCTCGCGAGCACGGAAGTCGTTCTATGGACTTAGAGATAATACCAAGGAAAAACTAAAAAGATATGTGTCCCTTCCCTTTAATCCAGTTGTGAAGAATAAGTGGACATATAAACAAAAGTTAGAAGGAAACTAAAATTGTGTTCATATATGAAAATACAATAAGACGTACCCTCGTAAGAAACAATAACAATGATAAAAATCCCATAGTCCCAGGCGTTTACGAACTACCGTGTATGGATTGTAATAGTAAATATTTTGGCGAGAGTGGACGAGGACTAGATATACGTTTGGGTGAACATAAGCGAGCTTAACTGCCCTCTTTCTTCATCACCTGGTCCATTAACGAGCTAACGACCGTTGTCAACAATCATCAACGACTCTTGTTTTTAAATTTACCTCTGTACGTGTTGTAACTTATTGTTCATTTGGACTGAAGATGAACCCAGGGAAGGGTTCGAAAGCTTTCTGTAAAGTCTTAAAAATGATACACGGACTCTTAACACTTTGTATTATTGTGGACCCTTTACAACATTATATATACTCTCGCGATAGAGAGTTTTTCCCGTCTATTTATATTTATTTTTATGTTTATGGTTGTTCGTATTATTAAATGTCATTATTATCATTTTACTAGTTATATGTATATTAGAAGTTAGCGTCCTCTGGGAGGTGCAGTAAATATCGGGCCCTGCGCAGGAAGGCCTACTAGAACTGAAGGATTGTACGTCCGTCATTACAATGGCAGTAATCACAGCTGCTGTCTTGGAGCATCTCGACCAGGAACCGGAGTACCCATGCACTTTGTACAAGTCGTAGAAACTCTCTCTGAAGTCGTGCTTGGGTCCATCTTCTGTAGTTCTTTTGCCATGTGAATCATGGTTACTACGAAGAGTATTGGGGACAAGTGATTCGCCCTGGAAGATCCATCTCCTGATGTTAACCTCTCCTAGTCTTCTCCGAGAGCTTGTAAAAACTGTATTTTATTTTTGAGGAAGCTGATGGTGCTTTCCTCTGCACCGAATAGGTTCAAGGATTCTGCTTATTATTTTTCATTAATTATTATTATTATTATTGTTTATTATTATTATTATTTTCTTATTATTATTATTAATTATTATTATTATTATTAGTTATTATTATATTATTATTATTCACTTTAATTTTTAATTTTATTATTTTTATTATCATTTTATATTTTACTTATTATTAATCATCATTTTTATTTGGTTTTTATTAAATTTACTTTTATTTTAGATATTTTTATTTAATTTTATTATTATTATTTTATTAGTTTTATTTATGTTTTTTATTATTTTTATTTATTTTATTTTTAATACTTTTCAATTTCATTTTTTATTATTTTATATATGTGATTTGTATTTATTTTTATTTTTGTTTTTGATATTATCATTTTATTTTCATTATTTTTATTTTATTATTTTATGATTGTTTCATGTGCATTATATTTATTTTATTTTTATTATTATCTTTCATGTTTTTATTAATTTTTTTCTGAAATATTTATTTATTTTTGTTTATGTATTCAATTATATTTATTTATTTATTTTCTCATTTTTTTACTTATAAATTTTTATTTATGTATTTATTTTTGTTATTTACTTATTTTTATTTATTTGTTTGTTTTTATTTATCTTTATTCATTTTTATTTATTTATTTTCATTTATAAATTTAATTTTATCTATTTATTCATTATTATTATTTTTATTTTATTCATTTCCCTATTTATTCATTTATTTTTATTTTATTTATTTATCATTTTTATTAATTTTATTTATTCATTTTCATATATTTATATATATTTATTTATTTATTTATATTTATTTTATTTATTTCTTTATTTATTTATTTATTTATTTATTTATTCATCTTTCATTATGTTTTTTATTTTTATTTTATCCTATTTCTATTTATTGATTTTTAGTTTACTATATTTCATTCTTTGAATTATTTTTATTCATCTTTATTTAATTTTTTTAATTTTATTTATTAATTTATTTTTATTTTAACGAATTTAATTTTTCATTATTTTCATTCATTTATTTTGATTAATTTTTATTTATTTATTTTCATGTATATGATTATTTATTTATTTTTTATTATTTTCCATTGTATTTATTTATTTATTTTTATTCGGTATTTTTTTTATTTTTTTCTTGATTTTTTTGGATTAGATTTTTTTTACATTTAGTTCTATTTGTTTATTTAATTTTATTTATTTTATTTATTTTTATTTATTTTTTATGAAATTAATTTTTCTTTTAATTCTTAATTTTTATTTATTATTTTCCATATATACGTTTATTATTAATTTTGATTATTTTTATCTTTATTTTTTATTCATTTTTCTTGAATTAATTTATTTTTGCATTTATTTTTTATTATTTATGTATTTTTATTTATTTTTATTTCAATTAATTTATTTAATTCTATTATTTTTTTATTTATTTTAGTTTATTTAAACTTTAATTATTTTTATTATCTTATTTTAGTATTATTTTATTTATTTATTTCATTTGATTTTATTGTTATTTATTTTTTAACTTATTTTTTATTTATTTATTTCGATTTATTATTTATTTTTTCTTATTTATCTTTAGTTATTTTCATTTAACTTACTTTTTTATTGTTTTAATTTATTGTTTATTTATTTATGTTTACTTACCTTATTTATTGATTGGTTGATTGATTGATTTATTCATTTTTATATACTTTTGTTTATTTATTCATTTGTTTATTATGATATATTTTCATTATTCTTATTTTATTTATTTATTCATTTATTTCTTTTTATTTATGTATTTATTTATTTATTTATTTTTTATTTTTATGTTTTATTTCTTTACATTGATTTTTATATATTTAATTTTATTCTCTATATTTTTTATTTTTTATTTTATTATTAATAATATTACTTTTTTATTCTATTTTTTTAAATTTTCATATATCAATTTGTTTTGAAATATTATTATTATATTTTGCTAATTATGTTTTTATTATTTTATAATTTTATAATAATTTTTATTTTTAGAGTTATTGTTTGCATTATTAAATTTTATTTTTATCATCTTACTAGTTGTGTGTATGCTAATATATTCCTATATTTTTATTATTATTATTTTTATATTTATAACCATTAATTTCAGGTTTATTTTTATTACTTTTATTTTATTTATACTACATTACTGTTATTTTTATTTGCATATTTTAATTTTAATTTACATTTATATTATTTCACTATTCTTACCTTTATTCATGAAGTAAAACATCTTATATACATATTAAATTAAAAACAATTGCTGCATCTGCTCTAGTAATATTATGCAGGTCTATTTTCATAATTATGATTTTCTCATTGTTGCTTAACCTGCTGAACAACGCACTGAAGGTTGGCATGTCTAAAATAGGTAATTACTAAAGTCAATTTTAATTTTATTCAAAGATGCCGTATGTTGTAGGTAAATATTCGTTGTATAACCCGTAGAGCTTTTCAATGGTCAGTTTTATTCCAAGTTTGGATTCTGACTATTCCTTGAGGTCATTTTCATATGCAGGGTCAAGATCAGTGTACATATTTATATATCAGTCTTTATAAATATACTATGATATGAAAATGAAAGTCATTCTCTCTCTCTCTCTCTCTCTCTCTCTCTCTCTCTCTCTCTCTCTCTCTCTCTCTCTCTCCTGATACTTTTCAATCTTTTCCCTTCTACTCTGGTGTCACATGGTATTGCGACATCAATGAGTGATACTTTTTTCTTAATGTTGTCAATCACCGTCATGTCTGGTCTATTGGCACATATCACCTTTTGTTTATTAATACCACAGTCCCCGAGGATATTTACTTAATCGTTTTCTATCACTAAGCTCCTCCCCATTTATGCTCTGATTTTCATGATTCATATCTATTTCTCATTTGTATGGGTTTATTCTACGTTGTAGTCCTAAATTTCAAGATTGGGTCCAGTCATTCTCTCCCCCGGTGTGGAACAGATGAAATATTTCTTATTTTCCAACCTAAGGCCTCTGCTTAAGTTGGATGGTGATACCTCTTTTTAAATCAGAGCCAAGTTATACGTTTAAGAGTATAACTTGTGTTGGTATGGCTTTGCAATTTTATCACATATTTCATAAACAAACACACACACACACACACACACACACACACACACACACACACACACACACACACACACATATATATATATATATATATATATATATATATATATGTGTGTTGTGTGTGTGTGTGTGTGTGTGTGGGTGGGTGGGTGGGTGTATGTGTGTGTTTGTGTGTGCACGACACATAGTGTTAAATTAATTCAAAATGTTATCACAGATTTGAAAGTTACAGGAACGTAGATATTAGAAAATATTCATTAGTTCTTGATATTTTCGGACTTATACATACCATAGACCATTCCATTTGATGAAAGACTTTCAATACCTTTTAGATTAATTTGCCTGAACTGTGGAAGTCCCAGACAACCCCTTCTGTCATAATCGAACCTCATTCCAAATAAGGCATAAAGTTGAAGTAATAAACTCACGAATGAGGGGAAAATGTCGTGTTGTATATATTTATGGAAATAAGCCAATATGTCGTAAACCATATTTATCGTCATATCTTCTTTAAAATGGCAGGAAACTCGCCGTTTTTATTATTAGTGTATATTTTAGAGTACGATATACTTGCAGAAGCAGGCCTTAAAAACAACATTTAATTTTATGGTTTCTTTGTTTCTTAAGTTATTAGATGCCTAACAACACAAGTGGACACATAAATAACTATCATTATTATTAATACAATCATTACATCATAATTATTATTACTGTAGCATTGGTGAGGATCATTTTCAATTAAGACCGGCTGTTATACAGAAATATTAAAAAATGAGTCCTTACACATCCTTATGTTTTGTTAATAAAGGTATTATCATTACAGCCTATGTAGTATACTCTCCTAAGCATTTTTGCCGTTGATTAACATGATTTTGCTAAGTGTAGATTGCACAAACATATGCATATAAGTATACGCGCACGCACACACACACACACACACACACACACATATATATATATATGTATGTATGTATGTATATATAGATATATATATATATATATATATATTATATATATATATATATATATATTAATGGATGTATGTACTATGTGTGTGCAAGTGTGTGGTGTGTGTGTTCCAGCATAACTCTCAAACGCATTGATCAGTTTCAACTAAACTTGGTATATATATGACTTTCTACTTTGAAAAGAATATTGTGGGGCTAAGACATCACTAGTACCAAAGGGAATAAAAGGGGGTGGGGGGTGGGAGGGGCTTCCCTGAAATGGGGCTGGTTCTGCCCATAGACTTAGTAAGTAAATAAACTCTACGAATTTATCATACCTCATTTCGGTATTATATATGATAAGGCCCATTGTCGAACCTTGACAAAAGAGCCCTTGGCTTCACCTGAGTCCCAGTTGGTATCTTGTAGCTGGTAGTTAATAAGATCTCTCTCTCTCTCTCTCTCTCTCTCTCTCTCTCTCTCTCTCTCTCTCTCCGTGTGTGTGTGCGTGTGTGTGTGCATCTAAGGGTCTGAGATGTGCAAATCGAATCCAAAAGTGACAAAGCTAAAGTTTTTTAATCAAATTTAACAACGAATCGTTAGAATGAAATTAAAGATGTATATTAAATCCATTAAGCATTACCCCTAAGTAAAGAAATAATTGCATGTCAACTAAGATACGTGGCAATTAATTACTGTTCCTACCAGGTGGTAATGCTTAATGGATTTATTATCCATCTTCTATAATTTCATTCTATACGATTCGTTGTTAAATTTGATTAATAAACTTAAGTTTTGTTATTTTAGGATTCGATTTACACATCTTAGACCCTTAGACACACGCACACATAACATCCAAAGTCATTTCTGTCATAAGCTCATTTTTAAATAACAACTTCCAACATCGGCCATTTTCAATGCTCAACTATACAGGAGCATATCTTCCCAAATTATTCATTGGTACATTGAAACATTCTGTCAAATACCCTATATTGATAATACAAAATGGCTATAAAATTCCAAAATTTCAAAACATGTTAAAAATACTAATGAAGAAAGGCATCCAAGATAAATCGCAGAATAATAATGGTAACACTTGTGAAAGTCCAACACTTACTTTCTGCATAGGGAATTTCAATTCCCAAGTTTGTTCCAAACGCACTTGCACTTTTGTTTTTCACTAAAATGAAAGTCTCTTCGCCGGAGCCCTCGCACTTTAGTGATTTTGTAACAAATGTATACATGTATATTTCCATTTAAACACCCACGAATCCGATTTTAACTGAACCAAAAGATTCTATGCACTAGAATCCGATTTTAACTGAACCAAAAGATTCTATTCTCTAATGATGGAAATTTCCATCCTTGACACATGCTGCTGTATCCCAGGTGCTCTCCGGACAATGTTCAGGTCGCCGGTCGATCAATGGATGAATTTTCCGCTCCCATGTGGACAGAATCTGCTTGGTTTCTAACTGGACGGACAATGCGAAATCTAAAAAAAAAATGGCAAGTTAAACACAGCCAGCGTTCATGTCTTACTATAATAGGCATTATGTCTGTCCGTCTGTCTGTCATTCAATCACAGCCAAACAGCTGGTCCGATGGGCATGAAACGTAGCAGGGTTATAGTGGGAGCCCTAAGATGGTTTATAATGAGGTTTCATCCTACCTCCCCCACTCCGAAGGGGGTGAGGGTGAGAGGGGATTCCCTGAAATGGAGCTGGTTCTGTCCGTGAAACAGAGCTGGTTATGCCCGTAGACTTTACGAATTTATCATACATAATTTCTGTATACATATGACTTATCATTTGGAAAAGTATACCATAGGGTAAACATCAATGACATCAAAAAGGATGGAGTTTGAGAAGGGGGTTGACAGAGAGAGAATGAGAGGGAGAGGAAGTGAGAGAGAGTAGACCGGGTGTTAGGGAGAAGAAAGAGGAAAAAAGACAGGGAAGGTTAGAGAGAGAGAGATAGACAGAGAAGAGTTGGTGTTCGGGAGAAGAGAGAGAGAGAGAGAGAGAGAGAGTCGGTATTAGTGAGAAGAAAGAGGGAAAGCGACAGTGATGGTTGGAGAGAGAACGATAGGGGTGTTAGCTACGTGAAAGATGGAAAAAGTGAGAGAGAGAGAGGGAGAGAGAGAGAGAGAGAGAGAGAGAGAGAATTGGTATTAGTGAGAAGAAAGAGGGAAAGAGACAGAGATGTGTGGAGGGAGAAAGATAAAGTGAGAGAAAAGAGGGAGAGGGAGAGGAAGAGAGAGTAGAGGGGGTGTTAGGTAGGAGAAAGATGGAAATGAGAGAGAGAGAGAGAGAGAGAGAGAGAGAGAGAGAGAGAGCAAGTTTATCAGTTGTCATTCAGAGTTATCCCAAGCATAGCTGGGATGGTCAGCTAGTATTACAAATGCCTCCACAACTGGCATCAAACGGGGTTGGGATGGGAAAGGGATGGCATGTAAAATAACAAAAAACGGCAGATATTAGTGTCTAATCCATAGTTTTCAGGATCGCTGAGATGAATGGTGACACTTCTGATGCCCTTTAAGTCCAAGTTGATCCCCAATAGGAATGGGGGTTTGAGAAGGGGTGAAAAATAAAATGTAAAAAATGATAGATATTTGTATCTAATCCATAGTTTTCGAGGTCACAGAGATGTATAGTAACACTCCCAATGCCCTTTCAAGTCCAAATTTAACCCCATTAGGAATGCGGGTGAGAATGAGTGAAATATAAAATTTCAAAAATGCTGGGCAATGTAATTAAGCAACTATCTTAATAAGAGAGAGAGAGAGGAGAGAGAGAGAGAGAGAGAGAGAGGAGAGAGAGAGAGAGTAGTCAGTGAACATAAGGATTAGAAAAAAGTATCGAATACTTTCAGATAACAATAATAAAGCGGTAACAGGAATCATTTAGTAACGAATATCCCACTCTGTTCAGTTCTCAGTCCAATATACCGTTTGGAAGGTAAGTTTCCGAGGATTCCATTTGCCAGGGACATCCAATTCTGTGTCTAGAGTTTCGGTGAAATCTCATTGTTATTCAGTATATTGAGATTTTTTTTTTTTTTTTGTCTCTAAGCAAGCAGACTCTTCCATCCTGGAGATGGAGAATATCGCAATTAAATTAGTAAGCGTGATTGGACACAATGTTGAAATAATTTCACAAGCTGTAGTATCTGGGTATTTCCTTTTTAATCATTTCACTCATTATATAAAAAACTTATCTAAATCTCAGTTTTCAGTAGCAACAATTGAAGGTTCGTACTTAACCAAAGAACTGTAAAATCACTGGAGTTGACTCCCTGATCATTTTCAAGTAACCTGATTATTAATATACAGAAGTTTCTCCTCTCTAACAGAATTTGAACACGTGTATAATCATTCATGCATATGTAAAGCAGTAATTTTTTTTCTGATTTACTTTTGTTTTGTTAGAATCTTTCACATTATCACGTTGATGATTAGCCGTTTGATATAATCACAATTGGATTTTCATATATTTCAAAATGATGAAGTAAATTTTATATGGGGAAAACCGCTTGTCTATTATAAAGCCCTTTACTCGCTGAAAAAAGCACTCATGCCTGTTCTTATAAAATATTTACCATAATAGATGTGAGATCGGGCATTTAAGCACACAATACAGTAACCAAATAGGCTAAGAAGAGAAGTGATAGATTCCCCATTTATGTTCGTTCTATTTACTCTCTTATTTTTAACTAACATAGGTCCACTTAGTGTTGTTTGGCTACTTTCAGGCCAAGAATACCAGATTTTTATTTCGGGGTAAATATAACAGCATTCATCTTTGTCAAAATGATTCGATTAGGGCAAGCATCTGTCCATTATATATATATATATATATATATATATATATATATAATATATATATATATATATATATATATATCTATATGTATGTATGTATGTTATGTATTTATATATATATATATATATATATATGTATGTATGTATGTATGTATGTATGTATACATATATATATATATATATATATATATATATATATATCATATATATATTATTATATATATATAAACAACTGAAGACGCAAGAATACTAGCCCTATAATTACTAACCACTGGAAAGTTTATAAACGTCTCTATTGGCATTTTTCTCATGTTTTCCAGTTTAGAGATATTTGTATTTTTCTAGTATTTTCCGCTTTGGAAAGTTTGTATTTCTTTCACATTTTCCAGTTTACCAACGTTTGTATTTGTGGCACATTTTTCCATTTTGAAAACGTTTGTGTTTTTCTCATTTTTTCCAGTTTAGAAAAATTTGTATATTTTCATATTTTCCAGTTTAGAAATTTGTATTTTTCACAAATCTACCACTTTATAAATGTTTTTATTCTTTCCATATTTACCTGGTAAGAAAATTTATAATTTTTCCTGTTTTCTAGTTTAGAAACTTTCGTATTTTCTTCATATTTTCTAGTCTGGAAACGTCTGTTTATTTCTAGTATTTTCCAGATTATAAACTTTTGTACTTTTCTCAAATTTTCATTTTAGATAGAAACGTTTGCAGTTTCCATATTTTCTGAATAGCAAGCTCATCTTTTCCAGTTTATAGACGTTTGTACTTTTCTCATATTTCCAAGTTTATACAGTGAATTTTCTCATATTTTCGAGATATTTTAAGGAGAAGAGAAGTGGTTCCAATGGATAATTTTCCCTTAAATTCGTAGAAATGCTAACTCAGAAAATCTAATTTAATGGCATAAGGAATACTTCATAGTGGTAATCCTCTTTCGTTTCATTATTACTGAAGGTTGAAAGGAAAAATAATATTCCCTTTGGCAGCCACAAACAGACCTGTTGTTTATTTCTTTTCTGGTAAGGCGGATCATTAAAGGTCAAAGTACCTCTCTATACAGAACTGTTAGTATAGCCTTTTGTTCTCGTCAACTCTGTAACAAAAGGCCTTCCCTGCTGGCGTAGTCATTTGCTAAAACAATTTCAACTATTACCGAGTCAGCTATTGTCCCCGATTGTTTTTTTCATGGATTTGCTAACCGCATATGCCTGTTCCTGATCTTATCTGAGCAACTATCCAAGCAATTATGAGTTATGTAATGAATTGCAGTGGTCAAGATTGGCACAAGGCATTTTGCAAAAAAACCTTCGTTATTTCCTGTAATCACGCGCGCTTCCGTGTGTGCAAATGTATGATTATTTGCAATATCGTTTGTTTACGAAAAATAATCGATCAATTTATTGCTCGGCAGAGTTATGCTAAATATTCTATGAATGCTGAAAGGCATGTACGTTATAGCATGTTTTTCGTTACGGGGAGTCATTACAGAGTACGTCTACAAAATCCTTTCATTAAGCAAGCCTTTGTTTGTTTCCAAAAGAACAATGTAAAGAGATGAACATGAATGTTCTTGATTTGCCTGTGGGTATGGTGTAATATTCGTTAAGATATATACAAAGAATTGTTTCTAAAAGTCTCTCTCAGCGAGTTTCAACTTGCGTTCTGCTTTAGATCTGATATTAGCTTCCCATGACAGTGAACCGTACATTGAATTTTAATAATTAATATTTATCATATCAACAAACGTTTTAATCTTCAGTTGTTTAATTACGCTAAACTTGCAAGAAGGAGAATAAGGCTGTTGCCATTTACAGCAGCGTGTTTCCTGCCAAGAAAAGTTTTGCTCATCTTTTTTCTTTTCCATTCTGTCGTACAAAACTCACTTTTCTTCTTTCACCTTTTTCCTCATCTTTTTTTTTGTGTGTAACATAGTTGCTCACTGCTCTTTATGTCTCTTTCTGACTTACGTTGAAAACGAGCTTTACTTACTACTTACTGAATTATATTTTATTTTTAGTTTTATGTATAAGAAAACCATTGAGATTATTTTTTTGTCTGTTTTTCCGCACTTTTTCTGTCAGCCTTCAGATCTTAAAAACTACTTAGGTTAGAGGCTTGCAATTTGGCATGTTGATAATCCCCTCCTATCATAAACATACCAAATTGTAGCCATCTAGTCTCGGTAGTGTTTATTTTATTTTTAGTTTTAAGTTAGTTACGACCGTGCGCCTGGCACTGCCATAGGTGCCAACAACACAGGCCACCACCGGGCCGTGACTGATAGTTTCATACAGTATTATATACGCTGTACAGAAAACTCGATTGCACCGAAGAAACTTCTATGCATTTTTTACTCGTTTCTTTTTGTTGTGGATGAGTGTCCATCTACGGAGGAGGGGGGTGGGGTGTTAGGCGGGTGATAGTGTATCTCTGCGACCTTATTGCCTAGGCTGACATTGTTAAGCTGGAACTTCCCTCGGCTCTCGATGAGAAAATAACAAAGGGGAAAAGTTTCCCTGTTGTTTCCTCGCCAGATGATATAACCCTCCTTTGCTGTAGGAACCTCAATGGCCGGCGACATCTTTGCCTTTTTTCTCGACGCACAATTACCTTTTTTCTCTCTCTGAGAGACGTCTGTTGTCAGATGTATAAAGGGATATTATGTAATGATTCACACATACACACAAATATAAATACACACACACCACACACACACAACATATATATATATATATATTATATATAATATATATATTATATATTATAATTATATATATATATGTGTGTGTGTGTGTGTGTGTGTGTATGAATATATACGTATATATATATATATATATATATATATATATATTATATATATATATTTATATAATATATATATATTCATATATATTATAATATTATTATATATATATAATATATATATATATATATATATATTAATATATATATAATTATAGTAAAGAGTAGAGAGGTGGCAGAGATGATGATTATGAGGAGAGTTGATATCTTGTTAGTGCGAGAAATAAGTTGGAAAGGGAATAAGGCAAAGGAAATAGGAGGATCCTCGTAAGCGCATGTACAGTGGGACAGACGAGAACGGTAGAAGTGGATTAGGCATCATTGAAAAGTGGTAGAAGTGAAAAGAAGTAGTAGTCGGATAATGAGGATTAAATTAATGTTATCAGAAGAAGTCCTAAATATGATAAGTGCTTATGCCCCACAAGTTGGATGTGATGATGAAGAAAAGCCAATGTTTTTGCAGGAGTTGGATGAAATATTAACACCAATCCCAGAAGAAGAGAGTTGTATTGGATGGAAACTGAAATGGACATGTACTAGGTACAGAAAGAAGTGTGGTTTCAAGAATCCATGGAGACCTAGGAATGGAGGAGAGGAACGAAGAAGGCGAAAGCATTGTAGACTTTGCAGTGGCATTTGATATGGCACTAATTAATACATTCTTCCTGAAGAAAATTTATGTAAGATATAGAAGTAGGAGACAACACTTCAAGGAAGTAAAGGATTGTAAAGTTATATATGGAGAGAATGTAAACCAATAACATAACCTGGTGGTTGAGGACTTTTCAGTCCGAAAAGGGACAAGGAAAGAAAGGAGAATGTTCTGAGAGAAAGCAAGCTGGAAGAAGACGCAAATAATTGGTGGGAGTTTAACAGCAAAGTGATCCTAAGACATAGGGAGGAAATTCAAACATCTAAAGAAGCCAGTAAAGTTGCAAAACAACAAGTTGCCAGAGCAAAGGCTGCTTTCAAGGATCCGTATGAGAATGCTGAAACGCTGGAGGGGCAAAGAAACATCCATAGGATAGCCAAAGCTAGAGCCAAATCAACAAAAGACCTCAAACACTTTAAGCAAATTAAAGATAGAAATGGTAAGGTTCTAACAAAAGGAGAAATTAAAAGTAGACGGAGAGAGTATTTTGAAAATAAAATATCTAAATGAAGAAAGTCCCAGGAATATCATTGAGGAGGGAATAGCAAATGAAAGAGAAGTCCCCAGGGTTAGTCGGAGTGAAGTGAGGAGGGCACTCAGTGAAATGAAGAAGCATTAAGCAGTGGGACCAGATGGAAATTTCAATGCCAGTTGAGCTATAGAGATGCTTAGGAGAGGAAGGAATTAACACCTTGTGGGATTTGTTCAATAAGATCTGTCAGCAGAAAATACCTGACGCCTGGGGAAATAGCCTGCTATACCCTATTGGGTCCTTCATGGCGATTTAAACTTTGTCCCCTACGTTGCCATCTGTGCTTCTCTCGAATTTTTAAAGGCCTACGCTTCCCATTTACCCCTTTTAATCCGTACGTCTGTCAAGGAGGTTTAACCTCCTTAGCGTTTGTTGCTGTCTCCTGGGAGCAGTATACTTCTGGTTGTTCCCCATTGCCTCGACACTCCTTCGAAAATATTACCATTCCTCTAGGTCTCTGTTTTTCATATACGCCTAATTAAATCTCTTTTTGGACCTTCCTTGTGATTTTCACAAACTACTGAACTTCCGCACTTTTAATTTAATTGTTGTTGTGTTAATTTACTATATATTAGCAAACTTACCCATTGTATAAAATACGGGTGCAGAAGTGAAAAATTTATATGTACTATTTGTTCAGCAATATTAAAATAAGGGCGATTTTTATACATACCTACTACAGAACCTCTTTGTATGCAATATTATCAGTTTGTCCACAATTTAATTTCAAGTTGGCAGTCAGTTGCTCTGCTCATCGCCACATACAGTTGGCCATGCGTGAACATGGGTGACAGCAGAAACACGCCAACACGATCCAAAGTCTGGCCCTGCGACTTGTTTGGAGTGAATGAGAAGGCCAGGTTGATGGGAAACTGCCTGCGCCGTAACTGGAATGGAAACTGGTTGTCCGAAGGCATCAGAGGAATCCGGGGGATGAACAGACGTTTGCCGGTGTGAGGGCCCGTTGCTATCACTGCTTCGATAATGTGGGAGTTTAGCTCCATAACGGTGTACCTCGTTCCATTGCAATGTCCATTGGCAGGATCGAAATTCCGAAGCAACATTACTGGGCAGTACTTCTTCAACGTTATTTTGTGCACTGGCAGTCCTGATGGATTTAAGTTATTCAAAAAATCTTGCGGATATTGATGATAATTTTCATCTTCTATTGTGTCAGAGCTGAAATATTCGCGACTTTCTCCGGGGAAGTTGTTGATCATGTGCTCATTGACACTATTGACGACTTCATTGGTTGAAGCTATTACAGCTCGCGAACGACGGGTCAGCATAACTCTCACTTAATCCATCAAAGACAAACTTGTAAATATCAGAAACAGAAGAGAATTCTAGCACAAATTCAGGGTGAACTTCAATCGTATTTCTCGGAGGCTCAATGTATGAACAGTTCCCTGATCCTGTGTCTCTGAGATAGGACGCAAAGGTGGCATCGGATGAATTGCGAACTCTCATGTTGAGTGATAGTTTCAGTTCTGTTACTGACTTCCAGATGTATGATGTTTCAAAGTTGCGTTGACTATCTATTATGGCATTTATCAGGTATGTCTTCCCAGTTCCACCGCTTGCACTCAGGGCGAAAATCTTGTGCTCAGAGTTTCCATTGAAAACCGCATTTACTACCGTATCATATACATGTCTTTGTTCAATGTTCAAGGTGTCATGAACCTCTACGCTTGATCTTCTCAGACTGTCAGTATCATAGTCTATTTCTTCAGCTAAGATTCTTGACATCACTTCATGAGATACACCAAATTCGTAAAGTAACTACATCTACGGGAATAACTAGCCTCGTTTCACGGCAAGAAACAGCTCCGTTTCAGGGAATCCCTTCTCACCCCCACCCCCTACAAAGGAGGGGTGTAGGTTGGAGAAACCCCATTACAAACCATCTTAGGGGTCCCCACCATAACCCTGCCAAGTTTCATGCCCATCTGACCAGCCGGTTGGCCGTGATTAATGACAGACAGACAGACAGACAGACAGACAGACAGACATTACGCCAGAGAGAGAGAGAGAGAGAGAGAGAGAGAGAGAGAGAGAGCATGGCATAACTATACAAGTGAAATTATCGGCAGCTAATCAATTTATCATCTGTATATACTATACTTCCTCGTTTATTTCCATTAAGAGTATTCATAACATTTTTCTATTCTTATATCTTCATAAGGGTTTGTAAAAACATGTAAATGAATATTTGGGTCATGAATGTCATATAGTAATAATAATAATAGACAAGAATGACAAGACTATAGTATAGGTAGTATTACTGCACGTTATATATAGAAAACTGTTAAGTAACAATTCTTCATTTACAAAAGTGAATTAATTTTGGGAACTAAAAAAATATTTGCATTAAGAAAGGTACCAGCCCAGCATGAAGGACAATTAAACGACGACTACCTTTCCCAGGGGGTGTATAGTCATGGCCACCGAGAGAGAAGGCCGGCTCGATGGGTGCTTTAATCCGCATCTCGGATGAACTTTCTTAAACATGTGTGAAGCCCTCTTGACTTGCTATGGTATTATTGATAATCATTCATAGGAAATAAAAGAAATTACTTGAGGTTGATGTATAAAAGAATTAATTTATGGATGATAAGTAAAAGAGGTAGTTTAAGGAGGATAGAATTATAATGTTAGTAAAAAAATAGTACATTAAGATAAGTTATATACATGTAAGGAAACAAATAGAAGCAGTGACTTCACAAAGCATAATCATAATCCTGAATTGGTGCTATAAATATGGAATAAACAAAAACAAAAAATGATAATTTACTCTCTAAATTACTATTTGAAATGCTGGAAGTATTTTGGGAATAATCTTATTTTTTCGCAACAGTCTCCAACTTTCTTTTTTTGGTCAAGTTTTTGCTTGCTACAATCGAGTTATTTTCCTGACAACAATAATTATTCATTAATACATTTGTAGAAGCCCATATCATCATTTTCTCTATTTGTTCAGTGCTGTGGTTTAGTCATGGTCATGTTTAGTCCCGGCTGTTTGACCTCTTATGCCCTACTAAGGTCAGCTTAACACCTGAGATAGGAACTGGCAGCGCTGGAAAATATTTTTGCCAAGTTTAAGAAAAAACGTGTTGCTTTTTGTTGTTAAACGCCAGAAAATTACGAGGGCTCTTAATAATCGGCAAAAATTAATTAGAAATCAATTACATTTGCGTTGTATAATTTATGCTGCCTTCAAATACCTTACAACATGGGTGGGAATATTTGATCTGGCATCGCCGGTCAACACCGATGCCCTAACCTTTTCGCCATCAAGGAACCGATAGGGTATGGTCCCCATTTACAAAGATAAATCTGATGTCCAAGTTGGAAAAATATAGAGAAAAGGGAAAGGAATTACATCTAGTATTTATAGACCTTGATAAAGCATATGATCGAGTGCCTAGGCAAGAAATCTGGAGGTGCATGAGGGAGAAAGGTGTCTTACTTGTCTCAGGAAAATATGTGAGGATTGTAAATGATATGTATTGAGAAGCAACAACACAGATAAGAAGCTCAGTAGGAACAACAGAGAAGTTTAAGGTGAAACTTGGACTCCGCCAAGGCTCTGCCCTGAGTCCCTGTATTTTTGACATGGCAATGGATGTGATAGTGGCTGGAGTGAAAGATCAGGTTCCTTGGAGTGTAATAGTGTTCGTAACCACCACCAGTAAAGAAAAGGCAGGCAGGAAATTGGAGTTGAGGAGAAGTACGTTGGGGGACAGAGGCCTAAAGATAAGCAGAGCAAAAACTGAACATATGTGGATGAATGGAGGAGACCAAGGGGGAAGCATCAACTTAGAACAGGAAGAAGTAGAAAGAACTACATACTTTAAGTACCTTGGGTCGCGTGTCACTGATTGTGGGGGAATGGAGGAAGAAGTGAACCACAGAATTAAATCAGCTTGGTGCATTTGGGGGAAAACATCAGGTGTGCTATGTGACAAAAGATTTAATGTAAAGCTGAGGGGAAAAATGTACAAGAACATTGTCAGATCTGCGTTGATGGAAGTGGCAGAAATGAGAAAGTTACGTTGGATGTGCGGAATGACTAGGAGAGACGATATAAGGAATAACTTCATAAGAGGGACAGTGAAAGTTGCAGAAGTATCAAAGAAACTGCAACGGAGACGAATGTAATGGTTTGGGCATGTTATGAGAGGAGACGAGGATTCTGTATGCAAAAGAACCATGAACATGGAAGTACCTGGAACAACGAGGAGAGGTAGACCAAAAATTAGGGGGAGATACACAGTTTACAGGGACATGCAGGAAAGGAACGTGAATGAGGTAATGGTGCATAATCGCAGAAGATGGAGAAGACTAATAAACAGCGACCCCCATATAAGGATGGGAAAAGCTGAAGAAGAAGAAGAAGAAGAAGAAGAAGAAGAAGAAGAAGAAGAAGAAGAAGAAGAGGTAAAGTTTGTATATAACGTGGTGGCTTGAAACGAATTCAGGCTTATAACGAATGAAAGTGAATTTCCGATGCCCATTAAAATAAATGAACTTAAAATTGTAAGGATGTAACAAATTATTTATTATGAGATCAGGTCTTTTACGAACTGTTTTTGTAAACCCCGATGACAGTTTTATCAGTTAAAAATGCCTGTTGTAACGAAGTGATAATTTTATTGTTAAATAAACATAAAAAAAAAAAAACTTATCCTAGTGAATTACAAACAACTTTAATTTTGTTTGAAACAGTAAAATACATATCCAACTCTTAAAATAACAATGACTTTTATTGAAAGGTCTTAGAAATCTCGATAAACGTAGAAGGATCGATTCGTTATCGACTGGATTTAATTCTGTATCTAAACAAGGGAGGTCCTTCAATCATTTCAAGTATCTCCTTTTATAACGAATGATGGCTATAACAAATTGTAAACGATAGTCATCTGCAAATCGTTATAAACCAACTTTATATCCAAAAGAATGCGAAGAATTTGAATGTGAAGAATTTGAGAAGATAAGAGACATTGTGATTATTACAATTACGTGCCTGGTTACAAGTGACCAGTAGATATATATATATATATATATATATATATATATATATATATATATATATATATATATATATATATATATATATAAGAGAGAGAGAGAGAGAGAGAGAGAGAGAGTTGCTAACTTCCCATAACAAAAGTTGCAACGTCCACTGTTGCTCCCGTCGTACCATGTGCCTAATCCACTATTGAAATGAATAGAAGCAGAACACGTTTCATTACAACTGCATGAGTTATTTGTTACATTTATAATAATAATAATAAAAGCACTTTGGGTTTAATACGATACGTTTTCGTTACTCCTCAGTAAAGGGACCTCGCAAACATGGTATATAATTGCATCCTTCGTTTTTCATTAGGAATATTTTGGTAAAAGATTTCAAAAGATGAGTTCTCGTTAATACAAAAGCTCCCGTCCCTCTCCAGAAAATGACGGAGGGGAAGGACAAAAAGTTCTCAGATATTAAATCAGTATTGCTGCCTGACGAATTCGTTCTATTTAATGATGGAAAAAAATCATTTGGATCTTTGCAATGATAAAGGAGTAGTGCTGCTCTAAGAGGTTCCTCCAACTTTCACACGAGGACTTTCAAAAGGAATGAAGGATGCGTATCAGGTTAGTGAAAGACCTGGGCTTTTCTGAGGTGAAGGAAATTCGTCCCCAAAACCTTTTGTATGTCAGTGGGGGAATTCTTTAAAGGTTGGGCAATGCAGAATATGCCATATGGTCATTAAAAGAGAGAGAGAGAGAGAGAGAGAAATACATTTTGAAGAGAACTGTCTGTTAACGTATATGATGAATGCGTTAAGATTATAAGGACTATCATAAAACTCATGAGTAGATGGATTGGAGCACACGCGCAAATACGTGCATACGAGGGATTGACGGATTTCTGAAAGTTCGGTCTGATGACATGACACTGGAACCATTTGGTTATTAACTGTCGTTCTTCTGTAACGGTGAATTATTTATTGTTAGTCATCTTTAATTACTTTTTTGTCATGGTTATGTTTTGCATGTGAATCTCGAGGATTCAAAACAATTTTCTTCAAAATGAAACTCATATTATAGACACGGCGACGGTTTTGCCATGATACACACACACACACACACATAGATATATATATATATATATATATATATATATATATATATATATATATATATATATATATATAATATATATATATATATATATATAGATTGTCCTGTCAGGTAACAGAAGTGATGACATACATATTATACTCCCAGATTAATAAATCATTTTAATATATAGAAAATAAGCGTCAGACGTTGAAAGACTTCTAAGTCCTTGTGAGAAGAAATACAAGACAAGAAACGGATGAAAATCGAGATGCTGGCATTTTATCCTCATTTAGTGAGCTCGGCTTATCCCGAAAGTTACCCAAGGAAATTATACAGAACCGAATCTCTCCCAGTTTATAAACTTTGGTCGAGGAAATAAAGAGATGCGACGAATATAGTTTTAGAAAGAGAATTGACTTTGTAGATCCTTTTTAATTGGACGTTTGATTATTACATGACGTGGAAAGAGCAGAGAAAACTCAATGCAAGATTGGTGATCACGGAAATCTTGTCGGCTTGTATAAACGATTGATATAATAATGAAAAAAAAATGAAATGAGAATTAAGCGATGAAGGATGGAACGTAAGACTATAAAACTTTGCTAAAGAGAAAGCAAAACTTAATTGCAAAGGATATAAGGCTCTTATTTATATGCATATACAGTCAGAGAGGGGTAATGAATAATCATCTGTATTATTTCTGAAGATATTTCGGCAATTAACGTTACCTTCATGGTTGGGCAGATGCTATTCATTCGTTCCTTTGGTATTCATCATTCCTGAATGTAATTAAATTTAATTTCAAAATTCAACGGCGGATTTAAGGGGGGCACCTGGTCACGTGTCCCCCATCCCCTGCCCTGCCCCATTGCTATGAATAATAGAACATTGTTTCCTTTTAATAAATAATTATTAGTAGCAAATATTTACGTAGATAATGATTGTTTCAGAAACAACTGTGCAACCACTACTACTGTGTGTACATATATAAATATTAATGTATATGTACCGTATGTGTGCACGTCACACACATACACGCATATATATATATATATATATATTATATATATATATATATATATATATATATATATATATATATGCATATATATATATGATAATCCTGCGTTTCCCCCCATGAGAAATTTCTAGATACGTCACTGTTATAAATATGTCAAGTAAAAGGCTTCAAGTGTGATTTTGAATACTCCACTAAGACTGAATGAAATCGCTTTTATGTGTTCTGGATTCATGATCCATTCAGTAATAGATTTTACAATTCAATAGATAGATTTCTTTTATTGTCATGTCCTTTTCATAAGTATGGCATTTACTATTTTTTTTTATTCATAGCTTTCTTTAAGGTCAGTTTTGGTATGGATAGAGTTATCACCGGTTATGTTTATTTTGCCAACTCTCCATGCTGACTCGTGGCATAAAGGTAAAGTGATATCATTGTGTTTGTTGCATAAAATATACTATAACGACAATCACTCTCTGAACTCTTCTTTACCTGACATAGCTCCTTTTGCTCTAACACAGGGCTGGCTGATGCTACAGTATGTGGTTTTCTAGGTTTAGTACTGCCCAGTTTTCTATGTACGTGGCTACGACTAAACAGTGGAATAGTTTAGTTTGCCTGGAACGATTGCGGAATCTTCCAGTCTATAAACGTTTAAGCGAGGAACTAATTCATTCTTGCTTTCTGTTAATGTCTTATGAATTCAGCTGTAACGATTTTATTTATTAGTCTTTTAATATGTTTATTTATTTATAACCTTTTCCTACAACTTTATTTTGGAGCCCTCTTGGGTAATATTGTCTGTTGACTCTGTCCCTAAAGGTTTTCAGTTGCAGATTTAAAGACAAAGAAAGTAGTCTTAAATTATTCCCTTTGTTTTACTTTTACCTAATTTCTGTAGATCCTCTGGAACCCCCGACCTTCCGTGCCATTTCTCTCTCTCTCTCTCTCTCTCTCTCTCTCTCTCTCTCTCTCTCTCTCTATTAGAACCTCAGTGTTCAATTTGACATGATGTTCAATTAACCCTTTCATCCAAGATTTCTCAAACTTTGCAGTAATGGTTTGTTGAGATTAACGCTTCCTAACGGAACTTGTCATAAGTTCATTGATATTTTATATAGTTTTTTTTTTAATGATGTTTTGAATAAAATCATAAGATTATATTCTTTAGCATATCCAAGGGTGGAATCATTTTTCGCGTGACCTCCATAGGATTTCTTGTGATGGGTACCTATCTCTGTTTTTATTTATGATGTTATGTTCAAATGATCAGTGAAGCCTGCTTACCGGAGTCTATAGGTGTTTGAATGGTAATAAATTTGCTTCCTCTATAAATGAGAAATGGGAAATGGGTTTCGATTCACTGTGGACGATTTACTCCATTGCATAGCCCCCCCCCCCCCCCCCCCCTTAGAATTGTTGCAGTGTGACTAAAGTAGCTCTGAGAGGTTATCTATTCACTTTCCCTGATAGTGGCGTATTATTTCGCTTTACCGGGAACGATGTAAAACTAAGGAAGCCGAAGATTCCGAATGGCTCTTCACAAGGTTTACGAGGAGGACGAGTTATCTGTATTAGGAAAAGCTTCGTCGTTGAATTTTCAGTCTTTCATTAAATACACTCTTCTGTCGTGCATTACTGATAACTATTCATTGTTAAAACAAATGCCGTCACCAGTAAAATGATTTGATGACAGATTTCTAGCCATTACTGTTGGCCAATGCCCCATTCATGCTAACAGACCGGACAAAGTGTTCATAGGACCCGATGCATTCTTCTTTAGCACTTGCCATCACCCAGCTTCTTTTGCAGTATTCGCAATGACGTATTGTCTTTTCTTTCTTGTATTAGAGCCCTGAGAATAGGAGGCCCTAATATTATATATATATATATATTATATATATATATATTATATATATATATATATATATTATAAATATATATATATATATAGATATATATACTATATATACATATATATATCTATATATATATGATATTATATATAATATATATATATATATATATATATATTTTACATACATAAAATATTTGTATATATATATATTAATATATATTATATATATATGGTATATATATATATTATATATATATATATATGTATATATATATTATATATATATATATATAACAGCGAAATATTGAGACAGTTAAGAGTATTCATCATATATTCTACAATAATTTAATGCCTTTATCTTTTTCAGTCCTAACGTTATGCTTTATTTTCTGTAATTCTAAAACAGTTTCTCTTCTTCAGTCTTGCAAAGTAAGATTAGTTTACCATCCTGTTGTCTTACTCTTCAATTTGAATGTCCAAATGAGTAGCATACTTTATTTTATCCGTGCATTTTTTAAAAATTGATACAGTTGTTTGATATGCATTCAAATCTTCTCCAAGGTATTCTCAGTAATGGGGTTTACTTTAGGATGTTTTTAGCATGTTTAGATCATTATCATCATTAATTCTATATATATTTACAGATAGCAGTAAATTATCAGATATAATGTTACAAAGGGGTTTTATCATGCAGTGAAACAGAATGTTTTCCAACACGCCACTTTTATCTTGAATTAACTATGGAGGCATTTAGTACTTTATAATGCAAATCTTTGCGGTTAAGCTGTCCATTTATATAACTATAATCCTGAAATAAAGTTCATTGGTTTCTATGCGTTTGTAGACCAGGCCCATGATTATAATGAAATATGGTAGTAATGCTTCCAAAAAGGCAGAACTCTCTTTGTAAGCAGGACCAAACTTGATATGAGGGTGTGGGTATTTCAAAAGAATGCCGCATATATATATATATATATATATATATATATATATATATAATATATATATATATATAATATATATATATATATATATATATATGAGATGCTACTATTCAATACCTCTTTTGAAGCGGGCAAAGAGTGCATTAATCCTTATGCACCTAATGAATGAACAATTTTCTTATATGCGGACCCGACAGGGAGTGCATTAATACATGCAACTGAAATAGGCCCAAGGAAACTAGCCTTACTTATTGATAAAATTGACAAAAAAAAAAGAAAAAAAAAAAATTGCATAAAGAGCAAACATCACTGGAAACATTTTTGGAAGCAAATATTTGGTGAAAGTTTTGACTCGTATCCGAGAGGCTGTTTGGAGTCTCATTAAAAGTTCCAAACGAGATTAAGCGACACCGGGAACTTTCGACAGAAAAAACAAACAAAAATTTCACCGAAGCTACTTCGGCGCAATCGAGTTTTCTGTACAGCATACAATGCGCTATGAAACTCAACCACGGCCCATAAAACTTTCAGCCAAGGTTCGGTGGGAACCTGTGTTGTTATCGGTGCCAGAGGCGTGATCATGGCTAATTTTAAACTTTGATGAAATAAAAACTACTCGGACGTGAGAGCTGCAATTTGGTGTGTGATGATTGGAGGGTGAATGATCAACATACCAATTTGCAGCCCTTTAGCCTCAGCAGTTTTTAAGATCTGAGGGCGGACAGAAAAAGAGCGGATGGACAAATAGCCATCTCAGTAGTTTTCTTTTTAAGGAAACTAAAAGGAAGAAAAATAAAGAAAGGAGGACGAGGAAAGGGTGAAAAATTAATAAATTACAAAATCGTGCGTATACTGAATTGCATGAAAATATCTTGGCACTTTCATTTAAATATATGTGCAAACTCACGCACATTATCGAAAACGTTATGCTATTCTATCTAAAGATGAACTTGTTTAGATAATATAATGTGGTATATATCCTCTGTTCTCTGATAAAGATAAGGTAAATTTCACTCACGCGCAGTGATAATATTAACAGATTTGTTTTAAAAAATGATGATACAGTGTGTACGAATACACTCTCTTATAAGCTTAAGATACCGTCCTGGATGCAGATTATCTAATCTAGCGGCCTCTAACATCAGAAATCATACTGTATGATGTAAAAGCAATATTAGAGATGAAGATTTTACAATGGATGGCAGGTTCTCCAACCAACTCGACCTAATTCTCCTGAACTGTTCCCTCGGTAAACACTTATTTGCCGCCAACCGAATCAATATATGATTATAT
>NC_087202.1:100516711-100531711 GCF_015104395.2 Macrobrachium nipponense
CCATAAAAGCTTGAAAATATCTCCATAGAAAAGTTATTCTGAGCTTCTAAGGAATTAATATTCAAGGAGACATTGAGAGAGAGAGAGAGAGAGAGAGAGAGAGAGAGAGAGAGAGGTACCTAATGAGTTATATAACTGATAAATGGCTTCACCTCGGTGGGGCGATGATTACTTCGCCTACTCTGGGCCCTGGTGGTAACATTTTAACGGAGCGGAGTACAAATCTCTCTCTCTCTCTCTCTCTCTCTCTCTCTCTCTCTCTCTCTCTCTCTCTCTCTCTCTCTCTCTCTCCACTTAAGTTGAAACCACGGCCAATCGACTGACAATCAGAGACATCATTCACTGCGCAGATCAACAGAGATATTGTAGACCTTTTTGTATATGTACCCATCACGTACAGGTTGCTAACACCAGGTTATGAACCATTGCTGTTTAACTTGTGCTAAGAGAGAGAGAGAGAGAGAGAGAGAGAGAGAGAGGAGAGGAAATACTCTGCTTCCCAAAGTGATGTAATGTAATTTACTGATTCAATTAACACAAATGGCTTGATTTATCTCCTAAATTGTTTTGCATGTTTTATAAATCATGACAAAATAAATGCCATTTCCAAATGAAATAAACGAAAAACTCGGTTAACATTAAGAATAACGTGGACACTTTCAAGTTATTTTATTGTTTTGAAATAATTCGTGAAAATTATTGCAGAGTAAAAATTATTTCTCATCGTAACGTGGACGTTATTTAGATCACTATAATAATGAAGACTGATATAGCATTCCACTGTTTGAAACCCCACATTCAGGCGCTCGTTGATCAATTTGCCAGTGATGTAGATGAAAGGTAGATTTTGTTGTTTATCACCTGGATGAAGTCGATCTTTTGATTACAGATAAATTTAGGTAGTTTCCCATAGATTTATAACATTGAGCAGTTTGTGTTTCATGCCATGAATGCAATGTTAGATATATGTACCATATATGCCGGTGTATAAGACGAATCCACATATAAGATGACTACCCCCATTTTGCATGTAGGCTTTGAGGTATGTTCACCGTATAAGACGACCCCCATTTTATTAAATTACATAAAACCATCAGTTGAAGTAAGCATAAACAATGGTGAAGTCGTTTTTAAAATACTGGTAAAGTATATTATAAAGGATAATATTTTATTTGCAACCATTAAAAAATTTTAAAAACATTTTTTAGCAATGAAAATCTACAAACTCATTATCATGTTCATCATTTGATATCATAAGTTCGTTGATGACGTCTTATCATATATATATGTGAGTTTCTTTATATAAAGCTGATTAATGAAATATTGTACACGAAAATTAACTATTTTAACAATGTATATAAATCACCTAGAACAGCCACTTAATGTTCTCCTAGCCAAGAAAGATACAGATGTAATCACTCCCCCCCCCCCAACAAAGAAAAAGAAGACACTGTTTCTTGTTGTTGTCCAATAGTAGTTCATACACGGTATTTGTCCATTTTTTACTCCTGTCCCATGCTCAGTTTTTGAACTATATATATATATATATATAATATATATAATATATATATATATATATATATATATATATATATATATATATATATATATAAAATGGACACTTTCCTTCTTCACTCATCAATCTTTCTAAAGGGAGGAGTGGTAAAATAGTAATTTATTCTATCCTAGTCACTCTTTTCCCCCTTTTTTTTTTTAATATTTTGCATAGTTCGTACTGCTTCAGTTATGGAAGTCATGTCTCTCCGTTACTCACCACTCGCAACCAACAGTTGCCCCAACACGCCTGTAAAAGAAAACCACTGCCCTTTATCCATAGGAGCTCTTACCATCACACATAAAGTTTTCTTCCCACAAACGCATTCAAAGTCTTTCACAACCCTAGAAATGTTTATACATAAATATTCTCACTTTTCCAATGGCACACATATCGTAATGAAGTCTCGATTCTAAAGTTCTAGAGGCATGTTCGTGTTTGGGCGTCTTATACTTTTAAACAGGAAGATATTCAAGACGCGCTTATTCAGAGCGTTGGCTAGTGGTTCAAAGAGAGAGAGAGAGAGAGAGAGAGAGAGAGAGAGAGAGAGAGAGAGAGTTTATTTCGTATACTTTGCTAAATTGAAGTTTTCGTTGGTTTTACCAAGTGTTCATTGCCGAATTAAATCACATAATGAATATAGATTATTACTATGTTATTCCAAGTACGCATTACGTGGAAATATTTGGGAAAGAAGAAATCACTTGAAAGTTTCTTTGCCTTTTTCATAGAATTGAAAAGATATAAATTAACTTCTGAATAGTATTCACCGCTAGCTTACATGAACGACCACTGTACTGTAAGAAAACTAAGGATTCATGTCCATAATTTCTTATACGGTTCATACAAAGAAGATATTAATAATCATATTCGTCCATATTGAGATATGGAGCAGATAGCTGAATAAGAACGAGTAAAGTGAAGAAGAGGAGAGTTACCAACTGAAATCTAGTCCCAAATTTATTAAAGAGAAAAGAAAGTAGAATGTATTTTACCATAGTATGATTAATAGGCCTTCCACATTGGTAAATACAATTTAAAAGTCTTTTAGACTTCTTAAGTTATAGATTATTGTGCTAAAAGAATATTTGGTGACAGTCTGATAACAACGTACTACGTAGATTTTGCATAGCGTTTGGGGAACCAATGTTCTTACTGGGTCATTTAAATTTAATATAAATACATTTGCCATAAATCTGGTAGCGGAAGCATTACATATAGAAGAATTTGTCAAAATAATCCCGCAACCCGAAACCCCCATACTAAACAGTCCATATTGAATTCCAATGGACGTCCTGGAAAAATCTGTAGCTTGACAGAGAATTATAGTAGATTCACATCAGCTGTGCATTTGATGTCTAGGCCAGTACCTTACGACGCTCCTGATTGGCTGTTGATAAGCCAATGACAGGGCTGGATACATCCTGCTTATGTTAACTCTCGAGAGAGACTGAGAGTTTCCAGCCCTGTGACTGGATTATCAACAGCCAATCAAGAGAGTCGTAAGGGACTGGCCTAATGCACGGTTGATGTGAATCTACTATAGTTATTTCACAAATGGGGGTAGTACGAGTTCGGCTCGTATGCTAGATGAGATTGGCAGCTGTGTGAGTACCACTTGGAGAAGAACAGCATTGAATCGAGAGGGTAAGGAGCCCACCTTCATTAATTACTTTATTACTTTGTATTTGCATAGTCATTCTTAAATGGATTCAAAAACAGAGAGAGAGAGAGAGAGAGAGAGAGAGAGAGAGAGAGAGAGAGAGAGAGAGAGAGAGAGAGAGAGAGAGAGATGTATGAGCAGCCACACAAAGAAGATTGAAACAAAGAACTATGGCCTTTAAAAAAAAGAAAATAACAGAAATTTTATAAAAGTGAAGGCATGCATTGCTAAACAGCGAAACTTTTACTCGTTTTTATGCATCAGAATTCAGTTATACAGTTATTCACTGGATCGTCTGGCTAACCAGCTGGGGCTGAAACACAACAAAAAGACGGCCATGTAAATAAGAATATAGACAGTAGTAGAAGTAGAGAATTAATATGAAAGCCCTTTCCATGTTCCAGTCTTTAACCTTTTTACAGATTCCTTGTCAAGAGAAATGTCAGACATTGCCATGAGAATACCTGGTGACTTTTTCTTTCCTTTAACAAGATAAAATATTTTGGAGGTGCGGTGTATCATTGGCATTCTTGGAAAAAGACTTTCCCTTCTACAAAACAACGTATTTTCTTTTTCTAGACTACTTTAGTATATTAATATTTTAACTGTATAACATTGTAGTGTCTAAGGTGATCTCATGCAAATTAAAAAAAACTTTGGATAGCGTATTATTAAAAGAACATTATATTGCCCAAGAAGACTGTGAGTTCAGAGACGGAAACACCCTACTGTCGAATCCTATGAAGTTGAAAAGAACTGCTGTTATCTATTATTCAATTGAACTTTGGCTTTTATTGTTAGTAGCTTAAGATTTTGAAACGCGCGCGCACACATGCGCATAATATATGTATATATAATATATATATATATATATATATATATATATATATATATATTATATATATATATATATATACTATATATGTGTGTGTGTGTGTGTGTGTGTGTGCGTGTGTGTGCGTGTGAATTTTGATCACATGACCATAATTTACATACAATCATTAAGCTACAAATGTCGTTTAATATGCAATTCGCTCTACCCCGGAACATATATATTTATATGTATGTGAACGGAAGGGAATTTTTTAGTTGATAAGAAATTCGTCGTCTCATGAGTTCGTACCACCGAACACGAGAACTCACGACGTACAGTGACGCCCTAGCCCATCCAGCTATCAAGAGATAGCCAGACAGGCTATAAGGCGTCGCTGTGCATCGTGAGTTATCGAGTTCGACGGTTCGAGCCCATGAGACGACGAACCTCTTATCAACAAAAAAATTCCTTTCTGTTTGAATATATATAAAAATATAAATTCCGAGGTCGAGCGAATTGGATGTTAAAAGACATTTTTGCATATAAATCAATTATATTGTAGTAGGAGCTTTATTCACAATAAGTAATGAAAGTAATGATTCAACTTTCTAAAGTTTACATCTTATGTAACTACAAATTCAAAGGAAGCGTTAAATCATTTCCCGAAGGAATAAGTTGGGAGCTAATTAGCTAAAACCCTAACCACTCGGGAAGGCAATCTTCTAATCGTAACGAAAGAAGCCATTCCTCCTCCATTGCCATGAACAGCTTCACTCTGAAAGTAGCTGGTTGGAGCCTGGACCATCGCTACAATTCCAAACGACACAGCGTTTGCCCAATCAAGAGACTTGACGTAGCACTTGAGTTCAATTTAGGCCTCCGCTAATACAAAGATTCGATACCTCTGTAGATGTCTGTTAACTGTTTGGACCTGAGGATTAACAACGGCCTTGCTGATTATGTTGGGAGAATTTCGGACCACTTCTGGAAGTGACGTTATAAAAACTGGAATGTTTTATTAGCTAAGAGCTTCAGAGGCATTATGCTGTGTTTGTTGGCATTAAATGTCTTTGATTTTCTTTTGTTATGGATGCAGCGGAAGATTAGCTTTTAGTATTTGTCAAATAATCTGAACAAAGTCTAATAGTATTGGCGTATTTTTTTATAGCTTCGTGCATGTCCTCGTAAAATATTGTCAATTGCAGTTATGTTTATAATGCAGAGGGATGCAAGAGATAGGAAAAAAAGAAACTGAGAGCAGAATCGATGAGAACTACGAAAATTCAAGGGGTTATCCGTGGAAAAGATTTGAATCCTAAAATTTTATATACCTATAGAAGGGAAGATACGTCTAAGGGGAATAGCTACAGTCGTTAATGGGATTGAGAATATTTTTGAGTTTTTAATTTGGATGCCTTATAAGAATGAAAATATGAATGGCGTCATAGTAAAATGATTAGCAGCAGTCAAAGATTAGAAATGAATGGTTGGAGATTTTTTTTTTTTTTTAGGTATTTGCGGGTGAAGGAAAAGTGTAGACGATATTTGAGAGAATTTCGGTTTAAATTGTATGACGGATACTACACAACTTGGTGAGACAGGAACAGTGGAACATTTTCTTTAGTCTTCAATTAAAGAATGATATAGATATTATATATATATATATATATATATATATATATATATATATATATTATATATAGATGTATATATATATATATATAAATATATGTATATATATATATATATATATATATATATATATATATATATATAATGGATATATTTCTGTTGCCAAAATCATCGAGCCACAAATATTAAAAATCGAATTCACTCTATATTGAGAATAAACGATAAGTGCCTCTGAATCTGGGCTCAGTTCGAATCCTGCCTCATGCACTTGAAATTATAAGTTTCTTGCATTGTAAGTTATTAACAATATATAGTTAATGTGATATATATATATATATATATATATATATATATATATATATATATATATATATATATATATATATATATATATATATATATATGTATGCATGTGTGCGTGATGGGATGTTGTGGTAGAGTATATACATACATATATTTATATATAATATATATATATATTATAATATTATAATAATATATATATATGATATATATGTGTGTGTGGTGTGTGATGTGTGTGTGTGTTGTATGTGTGTGTTTGTGTGTATGCGTTTATGCATATATATTTATGTATCTATATATGTATACTAACAAGAAGATATTATATATCTAATTTCCGTTCTTAAGGTAATTTTTTTTTATGTTATGTCCTTACCTAGTCCCAAATTATAAGGATTTGAATGTAGACTCAGAAGATTATTTTAACAGGGATGACTGTTGTTTATGATTCCCTGTCAATTTGGAGAAAGCAAAACGGCTCTTATGAGTAAAGTCATAAGAAAGTTTCGGCATCAGCACCCCTCCAAAACCGATGATTGTCGATTAAACAATTGCATATAGTTATGGTAAAGGGAAGCTTTAAATACGTTGTGAACGCGCACCCGGCCCCCTCCCCACTAGAGAGAGAGAGAGAGAGAGAGAGAGAGAGAGAGAGGAGAAAGAGAAAGACAGGGGAGGGGGGGGGGGGCAGATGTAGTAGGGCAACACACCACGATCCTTCCCAGAGCGACGTCAGCCACTGCGACCGGCAGACGTATGTCGACTCTTGTCCTTAAACATCGAAGACGAGATTTTGCTCTTCGATTGACAAAATTTAGTGGTATTTTTGTACTTTATGGAAAATTCACAAAACTTGTGGCGTTTTTAGCGGACATGAAGTTTGTTACGCATCACTTTGTGCAACTTTTAACAGAATACGGAAAAAAGAGAACTTATACTGAGAAATAGCAGTAATGCTTGTGATAATACAAGAAGAAAGTGTGGAAAGTGATGGGAAAAGTTATTAAATGGATCCTAAATAAGATACATGTCTTCCAACATTCAATTGGCTGATTTTACTTGCTTATTAACGCAGTGAAAGGAATTTATTGCCATATATATTGTTACCCGATGTTTCTATCCCAAAACTTATATGTACTGATAAAAATCATAATTATTACAGTAGTTTAGTTTAATAAAGTGTTGGAACATTACTTTATAAATCAAGCGACCCAGTTTTTTCCTATTTTTCCTTTCTACTCCCAAAATATTTAGCTATGATAAGCGTATTGGTGTGAAGTATACAGCAGGTATGTTTGTTAATTGAACAATATTTTCTTCTACAATTATTGTATTCGAAATACCAAATGGTGGATATGTATTATAAACTTTATTTATAAACGCAAAGTCTCAGATACTACACACACACACAACACACACACACACACACACACACACACACATATATATATATATATATATATATATATATATATATATATATATATATATACTATATATATATGTGGGTGTGTTTAAAATGTATATGTGTATGTTTATATGTAAATAATTGCTTGTTTTCGTGTGCAATGCAAATATAAACTTTTTCGATTTTTGAAAGAAAAATATAAATCTCAGGTGAACTGCAACTTCATCTTTGGAATGACTGATGTTTGTTGCAAAACCGATTCCATTTGATGAAGAGTTCGTTTCAGTGGCAGTTTTGAACAGAGAGTAACTTTAACTTATCCATGTTCGTATAAGGTATACCTGCGGCAAGATTAACTTTTTATAGATTTTGACAGCCCAAATACTTTGACCCAAATTCGGGTTTTCGAGTTTTCGGGTATATGAGTTGTTTTAATGGAAATCGATCTTTGGTTTTGTACATGCTGAAAACTATGAGCGCATTGCGTAATCCTTCATTTAAACCATGACAATAAGAAAAAAAATCGGTTATTATAAGTATAATGTTGACAGTAGCTTAGACCGTAGCTGCGGAAAAAAGTCAGGTGGTCCTGAACGTATTGAACCAAAATTTCATTAATGGAGTAATAGAAATATAGAACGGCAAAAAAGCTGATGGAACTAATTACGAGCGCCGATGGACGTGCTTGGTATGCGATTTTTAATTGAATTGAATGTTCGTTTTTTGAGTATTCAGTATTTCATTGTCATTGACTAATTTGCCGTTATGTTGAATGATACTCAAAACAAGAAGAGAAATGATGACCAAAATGGTCTTTATAGGTAAAATGATGAATAAGTTTCATTACTGTCTTACTTCGTCCTCTATTGATTGTGGAGAAACATGTTCTTGTTGCAAGAGTTTTTTCATGCGAAAGTATACCTTATGGACACCTGAATGAGGAAGCTTGGAATAAATGAATTTATTCCAAGATTTTGAAATTTGAACACACACACACACACACACACACACACATATATATATATGTATATTGTTTTATGTATGTACAGCTTGAAAATGAAACCTTATGGTTTTGACAAACGTTGCACATAAATGTATTTTAAGGACCACCTGAGATGTACTTCCTCCTACAAGTCTTCTATTTTTCGAGTTGCTAGTAACCACCATACCTTGGAACGCATATATATATATATATATATATATATATATATATATATATATATATATATATATATACATAAGTATATACATACACATATACGACCTTTTTGATATACTTAAACTGGATTTTGAATATTGAACAAGTTTGTAATATCCTTGCACTAAAGAGAAGGTGAAAACCTTTACGATAATCCCATAAATAAAGTCATTGTTTGGAACAAAGAATTATGAATGGTTACATAATATTTCCTTTTCTATAACATATATTCAACAAAGATATCATTGTAGAACATCCGAGAAACAAATCCTTCAAACAGACGTGAAGTTGTTTTCCAGTGGCGGTCGGGAAGTGAATTTAATGACAAATATCTTCCTTAAAATTCTGCGCACCAGCTTTGAACACACTTCTCAGTAATACGAAAACAAGTGTCACTAAAATCTAAACGGTATCTGAACGAAAACATTTTCCAAATATTTTGGGGCACGGAATATACATTGCAGATATATATGCCTGTCGACGATTTATCTGACACGGCAGGACAAGAAAAATATAGGGGCTGATTTTTTTTCTTCCAGTTAATGCGATTACGATGGTTTCCTTGTGATGCCTTTCGAGTTGAGTAATATTGAGATGTATGACATGAGATTGTTAAAAGAATATTTTTGTAATTTAGTGCATTGTATTCAGTGTAACTGTGGATGAGTTATGGATACATACATACATGCATACACACACACAGAGGTGACCTCGTCGTGATTATTGTATCGCGGATTCGTTTCACGCTACCAGACATCATGATTTCTTCATATTTCTTTGTAGTTGGATCTCCAGGATTTGTAGTGACAAGCGTATCCAAAAAAGGGCAAAAAATGTGAGAAATTCAGAGGGTATTGTGGCTATTACAATGACCAGTAGATTCTACACACACACACACACACACACACACACACACACTCACACGCACACACACATACACACACACTTACACGTACACACACATACACACACAGATATATATATATAATATACGTATATATATATATATATATATATATATATATATATATATATATATATCTGTGTGTATGTACATACATATTAAAACATTATATTTTCCACCATAGGAGCAGGTGGAGTCAGACTTTTTATGCAATTCATCGGTTTGTATAATCTCCTGGGAAATACAAAGATAAAGGACTGCGCTATTGTAGGTTACGTTACCATTTCCAATGATGACAATGTTATCCCATGCCTCTTATTTATTTTTGGGGGTTAGGGGCACTCCCGAAGATTCTGTTACCCATATTCGACCTGAGTGGGCTGGTGGGCTGTAGGTCAGGTTGAGACTTGGCAAAACTGAGCTGACTGGAGCACCTTTTGGTTTTAAATGTATTTTCCATTTGTCTAGGTATGGTTGTCTGTGGAACTACTAGAGACACATAAACACTGCATGCACACACACACACACACACACACACACACACACACACACACACACACATATATATATATATATATATATATATATATATATATATATATATCTATATATATATATATATATATATATATATATATATGTATATATTATGACAAAATCTCTATCCAACTGTCTTTTGCTACACTTTACACCAGTCTCTCACCCTTCCTTTCTTCCTACGAGAGTGAGCCATCTAGGAGGTCTCTGGTCTCTCTTTTGATTTCTCATATTTGCATTTCTACTTACGCCAATGTATTCTTCTCTAGAACTTCTAACATTTTTATTTTATTTGCAAAGAGTTTCTTTGTTTGACTTGATCTAAGAGCATAGTTATTTGTAAAAGTCTATCTAGCATCAGTACCCTAAGAATAATACATCTGCCGCTTAAACTGATCGTCGCCCTCCTCTCTCACCACTTACCTCCTTGTTACTCTGCCCAATATGGGTACTTTAGTCCGAGTTTTGGAGCAGTACTTGACATCCCAAAGGTCGCGGAAGTGTCATTCTTGGCACCACTTTATTTTTTACATCTTTTGAATGGAATACTTATGTGTAATTTCAAGTACAGTGAATATTATTTGGCGTTCACTATCAGAATTCCCTTTTTAATTTAAGTGTGAAGTTTAATTTTTTTCATTCCTTGGACACCTATTTGATATTTACTGCCACATTTGATTATTATTAGGAGTTCTCGTGTATTGCGTAATAGGACCTAAGCGTAAAAGTTTGGTTGTCTCATCGAAAAAAGTGATGAAAGGCATAAGCTGTGACAGTATTTTTTTTATTCAGTATAGTTACTTTTTCATGAACAACAAATCTTAACCTTAGGGTGTTTCCACAACACAGCAAAACATGCTATAAACACATGTCTGAAAATTTATCAGACACATATCACAAATAGGTTGAATACATGTCAACGACTTATTGGTATAGTTCAAACCAGTGCTTCATATGATTGTCCAGCATTTGGCAGTTCGTTCTCCATTTATGGCCATTGCCATGCTTCAACCTGTTTGTGATATGTATGCAATAAGTTGCAAACGAATATTGATGGCATGTTATACTGTAGTGAGAACGCACCCAAAATCCCAAGCTTTATGAAAGCCTGTACAGGTGAACCTTCTATCCATTCTGAAACGGTAACGTGACCAGAGAATGGTTTGTTTTATTTTGTTTATAGCATTTCTCCGAACATTTTTCTGTTTTGCATGACTCTAGTCAGCTACTAAATCTGCGGAATATACTGGCACTTTCTTTGTGACAGCCATAGCTCTATAGGAGGATATTATATTCTATTTGCATTTTGCGAACCATTGATGTTGGGCAGTAGTGTCGGGACAGATAATGTGACAATTATCGAGTATTTAAATATCATAGAAAATTGTTTCATAAAGTGAATTATGCAAAACAGAGTGATCTTAATATCGGTTACTGTGTCTTTTCCAAATACAAAATTTGATTGTACTATGTAACAGTGCATTTGTTATATCCATGTTTTGTTCAGGAAAAAAACATGTTGACTTAACTTGAATTTACTTCCTTGATTTGTACATGTTTCATTTAGGTTTCATGCATATGTATGTGTTCCAGTACGAATATTACATTACATTGTTAACAAGATACCCATTGTATTTCACATTATTATTATTATTATTATTATTATTATTATTATTATTATTATTATTATCATTATTATTATTAAAGACAAACCTCCTCTTCGGATATTTAAACCTCAGACCTGTGATTTGAGACCAACATTCTGTGGATGAGTATTTATTATCATTATTATTATTATTATTATTATTATTATTATTATTATTATTATTATTATTATTATTATTATTAATCGTAATTACGCCGTTGTTTCCTGTGTCATTATTGTTAAGACTTTTTTTTTTTTGCTTACGGAAATACTCCGTTACTCTTATTATTTCGTTTAATTTTGCAGTTGGTAGGAAAATATCTAAATAATCTCCTATGAACTGAGGCGCTGTTTGAAAAGTGATTCCGTAAAAAAGGCGAAACCGAGAGTCAGAACTCCCATAGGTTCTACAAAGCAAGTGATTGAGAACTAGAAAAAAAAGTATATATAAAAGACCAAGAAAGTTGGAAAGGAAGAGAATTGACGAATAATTGCTAATCAGACGGAAGTGAGTTGTCGGCTGAAAGTTTTCCGTCTTAAATGTGTTCACCATAAAGTTTCTTCTTTAGAAAAGTTTGTTTAAAAAAAGAAGTTTGCTCGCATGGAAAATTGAGATGTAGCATTGCAAAGTTTTTCACGTTGGGAAGACACCCTGGAAAGTTGGCTGGTGAAAAAGAGTCAGCGACAGCTGAGGGAAAAGTTACAAAAGAATTATATAAGAAAATGAAGCAAAAATTCTTTTGGAACAAATGAACAGCATAGTGCGAGTGGTGATAATACTGGCGTGGTGTGTCCTCACGTACGTAAAAATAGTTTAAGAAACGTGTTCTAAAGACACTCAGTTTTTCATTTAATACATTTGCCATCAGGATGGATCCTGGGAAATTCTTTCAGATCATTACAAACAGCACTTTACTCGGTAAGTTATATTGGAGACGTATTTAACTTTATTCATTTTTCACGCCCTGAAGAAATCACTGAAGATCTTTGTGATACAAGTTAATTGAAAGAAGTTTCTTTTGTTTCTGCATGGATATATATATATATATATATATATATATATATATATATATATATATATATATATATATATATATATATATATATATCCCTAGGGAATATGCGAAATGACCAATTCGCTTAGGAACATTGAACCCCCAAGAGCTACTACTAAACACGGTGAAACAGAGATTCATCTACACTATTTCGCCGTGTTTAATACTAGCCCCCGGGGAGTAAAATATATTTCGCCGTGTTTAGTTACTAGTCCGTGGGGGATCAAATGTCCCTAAATGCGTTTGACCCCCAGGGGCTAGTACTAAACACGGTGAAACACTTATGACCCCCAAGGGACCAATATTAAACACGGCGAAACAGTGTATATGAATCAATCACTGTTTCACCGTGTTTGGTACAAGCCCTCTGGGATCAAATGTTCCTAAGCGAATTTGTTATTTCACATATGCCCTAGGGATTTTTGGATTGCACATATTCCCTGTAACATATATACACATACGGGAGAGCGAGCGTAAAACTGATAGTTTATGTTCAGGTGTGACACATGAAACTAGTAAACAGAGGATCTGCTAAGTGTGATTGACATCTAGAGTTTACCTCCCTTCCGGAATTGAAGGCTACACATGTATGTATAATTTGAGGCACTGTAACTGATAATATCAAGTCCATCACTTTACTCTCTTGTAAACTTGGTTTTGAATAACGTAGGAGGAGTCATTAGCTAATCTCGTGTGTGTGTGTGTGTGTGTGTATGCGCGCGTGCGTACGCGTGTGCATGATTCGGTATTTAAATACATGATTTATGTAAATGGTCACCTAAAGACAGACAGGACAACAATGTATTTGTATACTTTTTACTAGTTCGCTTATATTTTATATTGATGTATCCAATAACTGCCATGCAGTTATTTCCATTTTACACAGATGTTCCAAAATTATTTCAGTAAAAGTTCCATTTTCCGAAATGCAATCTCGCAGCCTGTGGATTTTCTCTCATAGAGATTCATACTCATTTCAAGCCTGCTACCTTCTGTATTGTGCTATCTGTTAGTATAGGTAATTGTAAAATGGTATCGGACTGATGAAGATATAAGATGCTGCTTTAGGAGGTTCCTGATAAACTCGTTATTTATTTATATTTCTGCGAAATATAAATAATTCATAAGGGATCCAGCGGAATTGGCAATCAGTGCATCGCGTAATGTTAATGAAATTTTGTTATTGTGACTTCATGGTGATCATAAAATCGTCTTCACATAGCGTGAACTACTTTTCGAAATTGTTTTGTCAAGAGTTGATGAAATTCAAAATATTAAAAGGCTTTACGGGCAACTGCTCCTTATGCGATGATAATTTTATTCTATTACAAAACAAAAAACAAAACAAAAAACATAGAGGAGTATAAACAAGTTAAGATTCAGGTAACTGAGGAAAGCGCTGTTTTCCCTAAGGGATCTTACAGCGTCCCCCATCCTCTTAAATCTTGCTGGAAATTATGTTGCCTAACCGAGTTTGCCTAACCGTTAGTCCCAATATTCAGAGCATAAATTTCATTAAGGGTCCTCATTCGAGTTTCCAAGTTTAGAAACTTGATGTTTAAAACCTTATATATAACCGCATTAAATGGTTATGCGAAACATTTTCCCTAAACTTAGCTTCTACCTAATTGTCTAAATTAAGATGTTTGACGAGGTTAATAGATTAAATTTAGTTCCTTTCAATCCTGGTCGCGTTTCTTATTGTGTTTGCGAGGGCTTTTGGACTTATACCAATGTTGTATATGATTTATATTTTCAGTAAATATATCTTATTTCAAATATACGCTTATTCGTCGCCTGTATTCGTAATAATAAATGTTCTGACGTATAATTTAACTGGTTTGAATCAAAGGTAGTCTCGAGTAGAGAGAGTAGCACTTAAAAATGATGTACGATTTCATAATATTTTGAATGCAGAAATCAAACACGCAGTGTCCAGTGGGACAGTGACAGTTCGCAAAGCTGCGTGCAGTATGTGGATTAGGTCATTGATCTAAAAATGTAGTAAAATAGGTCTGTTAAAAATTATTTCTTCACCTGCTTGTTTTTAACGTTGACCTTTAAATGGAAACAGCTGTCAGTAAAGGCCTGTCCACACAGGTTTTAAAACTGTTTGCAAACAGTTTGCTAACTGTTCGCAAACAGTTTGTAAACAGTTTGCAAAGAAAGTTTGCAAACACTTTTGACCTCATATTTGTTTCCCATCCAGAATGGAAAACATTTAGTTTTTCTGCGTGTATATGTATATATACACCACGGTCCAGATAGAACTATCTAGACCGTGATATA
>NC_087202.1:100539211-100581711 GCF_015104395.2 Macrobrachium nipponense
TACGAAGTTTAGGAACATTGCAAGTAGGAATGGAAGGGGAAAATTTCTTGTAAAGGACCTGGTGGATGATTTTGTAAATCAGTTTGGTTGGGAAGCAATTATTGGGCCGCCATTCACCGTGTATTTTTATTCCAGGTATTTTAACATTTCCATTTGTACCCCGAAGATGTGTGAATAAACGCGAGAAAGAGCTTGGTACAGAACTTCTGTATGTAATTTTTCTGTGGTATTCACTTATATACTGAAGTCCCATGCAGCATCTACTGTGATTTTTTGAACACACACACACCACACCACACACATATATATATATATATATTATATATATATATATATTATCATTATTATATATATTATATATATGTGCTGTGTGTGTGTATATTAATAGATATGATTTATATACTATTATATATATATATATATATATATACTATATATATTAATATTATATAATTATATATTATATATATATATAATATATATATATGTATATAATCTATATATCATTATATATATACCCTGTGAGACGTACTCCATAAATTAACACAACAAATTACAAAGACTCATTAGGAAGAGCATATGGAATAATTTGGTTTTCTCAGTGATGTGCTGAACCTCTTTAACCATCCCCTCATCGCGGAAGAACAAACGGTATTTAATTAAGTGTAACATTTGCTCTCAAACCAGGTTACGAGAGTAATATTAACTTCTTTGTTGCGTTTCTTAACCACTTTCCTAATAGCATCCGTGTCTCCAAGGTATTTTGCTAATTATTTTCCTAAACGTCTTTGAGCTAAATAACCATAAAACTTCACTCATGAAAACGTTCCGAAAAGATTTAATGATGTTTTGGAAAGGGAGGATATTATGAAAGTTTAACAAAACATCCCTTAACAACTATTGCGGCCCAGTTTAATAAATCAGTTAGAAGCATATGGTGTAATAAAAAGGATATTGACCCAGAGTCATTTAAGATAATCAACCCCCCTCTCCTTTATTATTATGGCCTCCCAAAATCACTTAAGGATGAAATTACCCCATCCAGCAGGGGCTCTTTCTTATATAAACTATGTCAGTGGCTTGCAGAACTATTATCACCCTTCTTAGGAACCTTCTCCTCCTACGTAAAACACGCGAGTATTTCATTTAAGAAATTAATAGGTTTAACATCCCTTTCAATAATATTAAAAGGCTCAGCGTAAACTTAGAATCATTGCCTACTAAAGTCCCCATCGCCGAAATGTATTTCTAAAGAGGAGCTTACAGCCATTTGAAGAACATTTTCCTCTTGGCATTGACACAACACTCAAACTAACTAACGTTTGTGTAACTACTAATGTTTTATCGTTAAATGGTAACTTTTATAAATACCAGGTTATCTGTAGCATGGGCAGCCCCTGTCCGCCCTTCGAGCGAACTCGTGCATAGAATACTTTGAAACGGAAATTTTGTCGTCTATCACACCCTGTAATATTATCTGGTGTAGACACGTAGATAATATCTTTAAATTCTGGAACAATAACTGGGATATTGCCGTGATTTTTTCAGATAAACTCAATATGCTAATTCCATCCCGTACTTTAAAACAGAATGGGAAAGGGGCTGAAAATTGCCTTTTCTATCGTATTATTCGTAAGAGATAGAACATAATAGCTATGCCTTCACAGTATATAGGAAGCTACTTTCGCTGTCTCATATATTCATCTCCTTAGCTATTATGATATCTTTGTAAAGATCATTGTTGGCTGCAGTCTATTTCTCAAAGGGCTTAGGATATATTTGCCATGGGTACTTTCAAATACACGTCCGAACTGTGAACTGGGAACCTACGTTGGATGCACAAAGCGGTTGCTACAGGTCCGAATCCGCTGTCACCAGGGGATCCGTTTCAGGACTGGCTGCAGACTATCCAGACCCGAAGCCTCCATTCGTAATCACGCGTTGCACTGCAAGACTAACATTAATGATGCAGATTTTAAAATCATATCATCCACGCAAGAAGAGGGGAACTCAATACGTTAAACACCCAGACAGCCTCTACGCAGCTATTTTTACTAGCATAACTGGTTTGTTTATATTTTGGTCTGCACTGTAACTTACCCTCTATATATTTGCTTACTCGGGGAGTAAGCCTGAAAACCACTTAGTTGTTGTTGATATTGTTGGTGGGGTAGGAAGGTCTATGGAAGAGTCTCAAAAGGTCTAAAAAAGGTGCTTCACGATGAGTTGAAGATACGGGAATTTTAGGTTTGGAGTTTTATGATTTATTTATAGAATGAAAATGCAAAAAATAAGTAATGTGAATGTTCAACAGTACGGACAATTTTTTTATTATTTCTGATAAAATATAACGTATTTATTTTAATTATCGTTGGTGAAACAATGCTCTATTTGACCATAGATTTTAATATGTTTTAATATATATGTTGTACTGAATTTAGGCTGTTTCTTTTCGATTATTTTGTTTCCACTTATAATTGAGAATATATGAACGTGTTTAATTTGTGTCCTTTTTATTTGATCTTTGTTGTTAGTATAAATAGTACTAGGTATGAGTATTCATTACGAAGACCACTTCACATTAAGTTAGGAATATATGTAAAGTTTACATATATTTTGCACGCGTCCCGATAAGCTGGAAGTCGCCATGTTTTAGATGTTTTAGTTTCTTTTGAACTCATTTTAGGTGGGTTATGTGCGTCTTTGTAGTGATTTTAAATTTTTTAGGGCTTTTTCGCTTTTTTTTAACGGATTTTATGCGATTATATAAACTGCATCCTTGATTATGCAGTACGCTTATTATATATATATATATATATATATATATATATATATATTATATATATATATTTGTGTGCGTGTATGTAAATGTAATTGCATCATCAGCCTGCAGTATTTATATAATCGCATAAAATCTTTAAAAAAAATCGAAAAAAAACTATAAACCTTACATCTCTACAAAGACGGACATAGCCCACCTTAATAATATATATATATATAATATATATATATATATACTATATTATATATATATATATATTAAGGTGGGTTATGTCCGTCTTTGTAGTGATGTTTAAGGTTTTTAGCTTTTTTTTCGATTCGAGTATAAGATTTTTTACCTTCTACTTTAAGGCACTTTCAATCAAATTTGGAATATATATATATATATATATATATATATATATATATATATATTATATATATATATATATATATATATATATTTATATATATATATATATATATATATATATATATATATATATATGTTCCAAATTTGACTGAAAGTGCCTTAAAGTAGAAGGTCAAAAATCTTATACTTCCTGTTTTACATTGCTTGTGGACATATATAAAAAATTTTATTTGTTCCCTCCGTATACTTATTAGAACCGAGTTAATGCTATGTCTTGGTACAAAGAACCTGATCAGCTTTTTCTGAACAGGTCCTTCCTAGCTTTACAATATTATAAATCAGAGAAAATTGAGTAATTATAATTTCGATTCATGCATAAAATTTATTATTATTGATTTCGTTATTTCAGATTTAGTTAAAACCATATGTTTATTCTTTGGTTGTAGAAGCCTAATGTTATTATTTGTTTTTAAGAATAAAGCCATTACTGTAAGTTATTAAAATATTGCATATTTTGTACTCCATTTTAAAAATGGCTTGTAGACCTCATTCAAAACTAGTTTTGCAGTTAATATGACACCATGCTATTGTATGAACCTTATGATGAGAGATTTGAAACCTTTCCGAAAATCGTGGTTTAACTGCCATTTATAAGAAAAAAATACCATAAAATAAGACTTTTGCCGTCAACAGTAACTAATGGACAAAGAAACTGCATCATATCCCTTCCGCATACTTTTTTTCTGGTAATATATATAATCAAATCCTCCGTAGTTCTTGTTCGTTCACCTGTCTTAGAATTGTTCATTCTTTTCTCAGTAACTCTGATGTAGGGATGTTACTTCACTGATGACGCCTGCCTTATTTAATTATATAAACTATTTTACCCTCAGTTCATTTCAGACTATTGTCAACTTAGTTCAGATGTCTAACTATACATGTAGGGCATTACGTAAATGCTATAAACGGTTGAGGCTCTTTCCGTCCGCTCTGATATCTAATTTTTATGTTGGCCTTGTATCTATTTATATCAACATTTTTGTCTTCATTTTATTTCAAACTTATTTTCACATAGTTCTAGAATTACTTATGGAGCATTAAGTGAATATCATAAATGCTTGAGGTTCCTTTGGTCGTCTCAGATGTCTATGCTTAAGGTTGGACTTATTCGTCTGTTTGAAACATTGCTCCCAGATTTGGAGAACTTTATCGTTGGTTACCTTCTTTAGTAGAATCAAGCAATAAAACCAGAGAGACCGTTTCTTTTGATCTCTTTCTCCATTCCTGTGGGTATTTTTCAGTCACTGATTCCGAGAGGGCAACCTCTTCCAGACGTTTTACCCTGTGGAAATCAGGAGCCCTCTGACTGAACTCCTCAGACGCCGTTCCTTTCCCCTTACAGCCAAACTCATTCATTCTCTTCCTGGCCAGTTTTCCCAAGTCGGAACCTTTCATCTTTCAAGAGGAAGATCCGATCTTAGCTTGTTTTGTCTACAGCCTCACCCTTTTCCTATTCCCTTCTGGCCTGTCCCATTGGACTCTATTATCATTTTACTTCTCTTCTAAAGAAGCTGAGAATAAAGGGACTCTTAAACGTTTCATTTTGTTCCTCTTAATCACGTCTAATAAAATATAGATTGGGATTACATTTTAATAGACCCCTAATACGATTTTAGAAAGGTGATTGATTAAACATTTGAATATTCTTGGTGAATAGAAAAACAAAACCTTTGAAAAGTAGTAGTTTTGAGCAATCGAGAAAACACTATGAATGTGCTTATATATAAACTTCGTTCACAGAAAGTTGCAACAAGTTTATTCCATCCTCATCCAAAAAGTCATATACACGGACCTCCCCAACCAAATCTATCACAACTTTATTAAAATTATGGAATTATGAATCCAACTTTTTCTTCTTCATCCATGGGGAAGACCTCAAAATATCTTCATACTCTTAATATTGCCAAAAAATTCTAGGAAACCAATTTTCCTCAAAACTGCTCGTTGGAAATATAATTATATAGGATATTGAGGGGACGAGATGAAATGGAGGTATTGCAAGGGGTGGGCTTAGAATGTCGTGTTTTTTGCACGCATATGTCAGGAAATACAACGAACCTCTTGCAAATGAATTTGCAGGTAAGAAAGGACAGTCGAGCGGTTAGTTGACATTATATGGCTCTAATACATAGTCTTCGCAGTTGCTGAGATGAATAGTGACACTCCTGATGCCCTTTCAGTCCAAGTTCAGCCCCGATAGGATTGGTAGGGGAGAACGGGTGAAATACAAAATGTTAAAAATGCTGGCCAATGTAATTGAAGCAACTATCTTAACAGAAAAGGGAGAGAGTTGGAGAGAGGGAGAGGAAGTGAGAGAGAGAGTAGAAGGGGTGTCAGGGAGGAGAGAGAGAGAGAGAGAGAGAGAGAGAGAGAGAGAGAGAGAGAGAGAGAGAGAGAGAGAGTCTGTCGGTTGTCGTTCAGACACGAGTGTATCAAATGTGTTTGTGTTTATAATTTACGCAGAATATTTGCCTTTTTTAAAAGTAGATTTTTTCTTTGTATCTTATTCGATGGTTGTCCAAACGTTTCAAACATTAAAAAAGAGAGATGAGAGGCTCTTTGTTATGAAAAATATCTTTTCCCATAATCTCATCTGCATTATTTGCTTCTTTACTAATTCATTTTTAAAAGATTCAATGTGTTAGCTTCGTAAAAGGATCTCTAAATCGAGGGGAGTTTTATAAACAATGTTCAATTGGCCTTCATATTCTGGTGCCTTACAGGACAGAACCTTGAGAATGCAGACATCCTGGCTTTCTTTTCATTTTATGTCCAAGGTTAGGAATTGAAAATGATTAATAACGAAGAAAGAAACACAAGAATAAGATAGCCACCAAGACCGCTGAATCAATTCGTTTTTTGTTAATGATATTTAAAGAGATGTTGATATGTATAATAAATTTTCCTTGTTCGGATTGTTGTTATTGTTTGTAAATTAAAACAATTGCCTATTTTCTGATTTCGATATTTATGGATGCCCTGTTTCTCATTGACTATGTAATTGTCAAAATTATACTGGAGCTGCTCCACTATGATGTTATTAATAAATTTTAATTTCATAACGTTGATGCAATTATTGAAAATAAGTTAACAGGAGTAATTGCTATCATTCCTGGTATGTACATTTTGCTGGCTGATATCGAAATTGTGACTATTTAGTAATCCATGATTTGCATTCTTATAAATTTCTTAGACAGTTGTGCAATTGCTAATTATACTTTAGCAACGCCTATTGTTGGAATAGTTACTACTATTCAAATGTTTAATTATACCTCACCGACAATTCCTTTCATGTTTATTTTTCTATAGATTCCTGATTTAATCAGTTGATATGATTTTTTTATTGTTTATCATTTATCATAATTTTTTTATTACTGAATTTGATAATACATTTGTTAGCTTTTCGGAACATTTCATGCAATTCTCTAGTTGCGACAAGATCTAAATGCAATTGCACGCTTAATGGACGTCCTGTGTCTCTTTCGAGAAACATAGGCTCCTAAGTAATAACATCAGGGCCATTCTCCACATCCCCTTGAGTAGGACTTCAAACGATCAGCAGATCCCATCTCTTGCTGGATGGCTAACGATAGGTTCTGTCTCATTTTCAAGTCAATTTCATTCCCTTTAGTTAATGCCCATCTCTTCGGCATACTTGTGGCCCTCTGAGTAAATGGAACTACAAAGGGATGAGTCGAGTTTGGGGATCTAAGGGTGTTCTCGTTGCAAAGTGGTTGAACTTTTGTAAGGGGTAAGTTCGGGGTCATATCAAAATACATGCTTGCGTGTAATCTTTTACATGTGTTTACATTTTACCTTGATTGTGTTTCAAGTATTCAGTTATAACAGGAAAACAGTGGGTCAGCCTAATAACCGACATACGAATAAATTGAGATAAATTAAGAGTACTGAAAGGATAATGATTTTGCCTACTTTTAAATTATGCAACCATGTTAACCCTATGCTAACAGATTTACACTCACAATTTTTATTTCTCGCCCTATTAAATCATTCTTACAGGACTTATACTATGCAGGCAGTTTGTCGTCTTTCATTCACAATTCATCCCTTCCGTAAAGGGTAGATGGCTCAACAAATCATTCATAAATTTCGTATTTAGCTTTCTTATACTCACTTCTGTTGAGATAATTTTAGATTTTATTAGCGTCTTTACAAATGGTGTTTGCATGCTTCTCATTAAATATAAAAAGTAAAGTCCTTTACTTCATGAAGGAACACTTCTTTGCATAACATTAAAAGTTGGTTTTATTATTATGAAAAATCTTAGCAGGTTTTTTGAAGCAGCATTCTTAAAATGCAGTATGAACTGAGGCACATGAAACAAATGAGGCTAGATGGCTGCAATTTAGTATGTTGATGATTGGAGTGTGGATGATCAACATACCAATTTGCAGCCCTCTAGCCTCAATAGTTTTTAAGATCATGGGTGGACAGAAAAAGTGAAGACAGACAGACAGTCATCTCAATAGTTTTTCATTTTTTTTTACAGAAAACTAGAAAGCTAAATTTAAAGCTAAGACTAATTTTCCTTGCGCCATACATTGTCTTCCAAAGCTCTCATACATAATGTATGCTCATCCTTCCCATAAACAGGAATGCAATAATGGCAGCGCACCTCGGTGTGAACATTCTTACCATGAGCCAATGACCTCACCCAAGACAGTGACTGATTGAAGAGTCTGATGGTCAACGCTATGGAGATTACCCGTTGATTCCTCATCTTCCTCTTTTATGTCCTCCTCCTCCTAAACACTAGCTTGACCTCCCCTTCCTCAATATTTGCCTGCACTAAGCAGGTGTCAGGTGGCAAATGGAAATGGTAGAGGAAAAAGGCGGCTTTGCAGGACAAATGGGTCTTAGAATTTGCCAAAATTGTCGTAATGGAAGGTTGAACCTTATGCATGACAAGATAGGGAGAGGAGTGTTAGAATGGTGAGATAACTTAAAGTATTTAATTAGCTTTCATGATATATGAATGAAATGGTAAAGGGTTCTTTCTGACCTATAGAGGGTTAAGCCAGAAGCTCTGAATAAGTTGGGGTTACAAAGTGAATGAATTCGTTCCGTTATCTATTACTTTTACTGCTTTATCATCATTGGTGTTGCATTAATAGGTAATTCTATTTAATAGATCGGATAAATTGGAAGTAAAAAGATAACCAGATAATGTAAAGTTCTAGAACATGAAGTCTAACACCATTGTATGAAACTGTCACTGACAATTCGCAAAAATTATATCTCGTACGATAAAGATTCCATATCCTTTACGAAGACCAGACTCTCAGATTTCCTCGCAGAAGACGATTGTTCTGGCTGTCAAGGTTCACGAAATTTTACTTGACATTTGTGGAAGATGATGAGGTGACAGTTGAATTAAATTAGTTAGAATAAAACTGTACATTTTATTAATGAAGGAGAACATCACTTTTCCAACACGTATTCATTGTAAATGAAATGGATTTAAGAAAAGAACCTTAATTAGGCTATTGAGACATGGATGTTGAAATGTGAAACCAACAACTGTAAAGTGCGTAGGACAAGCTAAGTCCATTTTCACGTCACTATCGTCAGTTCCATTTTTACGTCACTGTCTTTAATTCCATGTTCACGACATTATCTTAAATTCCATTTTCACTTCACTATCAGAAATTCCATGTTCACGCCACTCTTTTTAATTCTATTTTTCACGTCATTATCTTCTTCCATGGTCACATCACTATCTTTAATTCCATTTTGCATGTCACTATCTTAGCGTCCATTTTTCTCGTCACTATCTTCGCGTCAATGTCTCCAGTCATGATTATTCTGTTATTATATTAGAGACAAGGGGTGCTGAATTCAACTCTGTCCCCTTTGGCCTCCCTTACTCTTCATAACTCTCTTGAAGGATTTCCCTAACAATATTTATCATAATTATGATTTTAGATTGGTTAAGAAATATGCATTTCACTCGATTTTGAGAGTACCTTGGTAATTGCTATTATATGCTGTTACTCAATAGTGAATACATAATTACATCCGATTATTCACAATGTGGGGTGGATTGTCTTATGAAAGCCCATCAGTTTACAAATACAAAATTAAATTTAATAGAAGCAAAAAAAATAAAAATAAAATAAATAAGCTGGCCCCAATAAAACCTCAGGAACCACCTAATGCCTAATGAATTAACTAACTTTTTTTTCCATTTGCATTATCTCAATCCTAACCCAGAACAAATTCTTTACCGATATTACGCTTCTGTGCTGAAACAAACTCTTTGCTCAGAGAAAGTATTTTTCTTTTCTGTGGTAAGAATTTTGGAAAAGCCTTTTTCCTGCTGAATGTGAAAAAGGGATAAATGTGCAATGTTCCCTGCTGGTCATCGTATGGGAAGATTATAATCGAGGCCAAGTTTTCGGAAATGTCGGTGGTGAAGTTTAGAATTTTGTTGGAAAAGGAAGATAGCATGCAACTTTTTTTTTTCTATTTTAAAGATTGGCAGGGTATCTAAAATTTGCCGTTACCTGTCATTTTATACCTTTAGCAACATCTTCACTCAATAATAAGAGCAGACGATTTATTAAAGTATGATTTGTAGATGTAATGAAAAGCACTAGATATATTATTATTTATTAATTATTATTATTATTAGTTATTTATTTAATTATTAATTATTATTATTATTATTATTTATTATTATTATTATTATTAATTATTATTTATACCATGTTTCATACAGGTATTTTTTTTAAAGTGCATAATTTCAATTTTTTTAGAGTTTTCTCCAGCATCCTGATCACACTGTCCAAATAGAATCAGTATCTTTACTTATATTTTCCTAATTCTTGGGCCATGTGTGTATGAGTATTTCATATTATACAAACTGTTATATCAAAGCATAATTTTTCTAATACTAATTTACTGTTAAGCCTGTTAAACATGAGGAAATATGTTATTGATTGCCTGATATAAGGAAATAATTCTGTGCATCGCCTTCATTTTAGGACACTGTATCATTATTATTATTTTAGTAGATGAAACCTATCCACATGGAACAAGCACACGGTGACCATTGACTTGAAATTCAAGCTTTCAAAGAATTATTGTTGGTTTCAACCTCTCACCGCAGACCTCACACTGTAGCAGTAACTGAACGTGATATAGATCAAGCGATTTTTCATCGCCCTGGGGGAAACGCGAACCCGCGACATCTGAGTAGCACACCACGACACTAGTCGCCATAAATAAAAATTAAAATCTTGTTTCCCATCTTGGATTTAACAGAATTTACATATAGGTGTTAAAGGTAGATCCATTTTGGGAATTTCCTGAGGTAGACACCGGAACCTCTTTCCGCACCTGGACACAATTGCGGCAATGGCCCGTATTTGCTTAAGACCTCCTTAATGTAAACCATCAGAGCGCATTGAATTAAATCTGTGTTAAGAAAAGTGAGCTTCTGTAAATTGTATGTAATATGACTGCCAATGGTACATTAGATTAATTATTACTGTTTTAATCACTGTTCGAATAATCAAAACTTATACACATCAAAATCAGTTTCTATATTATTATTAAAGGCAGCAGTTTTGATATAAATTGTTTCGCATAACATGCCAACAGAGGATAGTGATTTGTTTCATTTATTGAATTTAATCATATATTCATATTTTAGGGTCACCGAATAAAACACTTTTATCTCTTCCTACTTCCACATGCAAGATCTTTTGCTTTACGTTTGCTTGTCCTTCCATTTTAAGGTTAAGTGAGTTTTTATTTTTGTCACGAGCTGATGGTTTGCATATAAGCAATAAAGGTTCTAGTAGAAATATTCTGTCAAGAATTACATCTCACTTAATTAGAGGGCTGCCCTCTGCTGTTTCTAATTAGCTAGAATAATTACATTTGTTGAACAAATCCGCACCATCGTATGACGGGTTCAAAGAGTCGGACTAGTTTCTGAAATATATAACTGTTTATTAAATACTGTGTATACTATACTTATTGTCCTTGTCCTTAATTGTAAATCGATTTTTAGAGCTTCATATTACTCTGTCAATTCACAGATTTTTTACATTGTTAATAGAAAATAGAAGATAACTAGTATTTGCTTTGCTTAAATTGAAGCTTAACTGGCTGCAGTACTCAAGAGATATCATGATGATAAATCACATTTAAAGAATTTTAAACCGTGTTATGTAACTAGAGATAAAGCATACATTTTTCCCTATGACTGTGCCTTTCAGCAATAGTGAATAGTAGAACGCCACTATTTTTCACCAATATGATAAGAAGAAGGGATTCATTATTAAGTATACGACTCACACGCCTGTTTGTACTTGCCAGTAGAATTAACGTGATGTTCAGTATTTTCACTAGTAAACTAACTAACAACTAACAGGAAAGGTGTAGTAAAATCCTGATTTCCCTGTGGCAGAATTTCCTATTAGAGCATCATTGTCAAGCTTCGGAAAAGTTATAAATCATATTTTCGTTGGAAAAGAAGTTAGTTATGATCTACTATTGGTTTACCTTCCTTTTTATATCGGCTGGTAGGCATAATTCTGTGCGTGTGCCCATAAAAAAATTGTATGTGCATGTGCATGGCGGTGTTTACGCCATTCTGTCTTTAAAGCATCATTTTAGCTTTCATGTTGAAACCATCAGACAGTCTGGATCATCTTTGAACCTATAAAAGCAAAATCACTTAAAGACTTTTTGATCTACCCTCATTCATGAGAGTGTGTGAGCGTGTATTTGTGTATGTGTATATGTATATTTGGATGGATGGGAATGGAATGGAATATAGTAGAGTTTAGGCCACATGCCAGACACTGCGATCTATGAGGTCATTCAGCGCTGAAAAGGAAACAGAGAGTAAGTAGGTTTGGCATGTGTAACCGGAGGAAAACTTGGCAGTTGCAACATGAAATAATTGCCAGGAGATGGTGCATAGCAAGGTAGGAAAAAAGATAATATAACTAGAGGTACAGTAAAAGGAATGGAATGGGTTGCAGCTAAGGACCGAAAGGACGCTGCAAAGAACCTTTAGTAATTGGGTGGATGATTATTTTGGTGTGCATAAGTGTGTCGACGTTTGTCTGTATTTCAAGCGAATCACATTAAGAATCATAGTGGTAGCATGAGGTATATATCCCTCATCTTGGAAAGTAGTAAGTCAGAAAAACTAGAGATGTAGTGACATACTGACAAATCCTGACTGACAAGAAACAGTTCATGTTGCAGACAAAGTTATGAATGTCCAAACAGAAAAGAGTGGCAACTTCATTTCTGCTCTGAATGCATCAGAAAGAAGAGAAACCCAGACCGGGAATACTTCAAAGTAAACTTCATTTGGAAAGATGAGATTCCAAGTAATGACGGAAAGAAGGAATTGAATGATTGTTTTTGTGTTCTTTATCCTTTCTGGGTACCAAAGTTTCTTTTACTTCTATTTTTGAATGTCATGTCTAAGATAAAAGCATTTTTACTATAAGTTATTCCATCTGGATTTTTTTAAATTGAAAAATGATAAATCGGATATCGCACATATGAAGTTATTCAGCTAGGATAATTGACATCTCAGTATAATAGATATTTTTTCACCGAATCGGTATATATTTTATAAAGAGCCACGCACACACACACACACACACACACACACACACACACACACACATATATATATATCGTAAAGCTGGAGGAAGGAATGAAAGGAGTTGACCGAGCGCTTTCGTGTATTTTTTTTTTCACACCTCTTCACCTGAAGAGGTGTGAAAAATACACGAAAGCGCTCGGTCAACTCCTTTCATTCCTTCCTCCAGCTTTACGACTACATGAGATATCGCATGTTTTAGCGATTAAGTTCGTCAATATAATTATATATATATATATATATATTATATAATATAATATATATATGTGTGTGTGTCGTGTGTGTGTGTATGTGTGTGTGTGTGTATGTGTGTGTGTGGATCTTTATAAAAAAAAAGTATACAGATACTATTGAGATGTCAATTTTCCTAGCTGAATAACTTCATATGTGCGATGTCCGATTTATCATTTTTCAATTTTAAAAATCCAGATGGAATAACTTATAGTAAAAATGCTTTTATCTTAGACATGTCATTCAAAAATAGAAGTAAAAGAAACTTTGGTACCCAGAAAGGATAAAGAACACAAAAACAATCATTCAATTCCTTCTTTCCGTCATTACTTGGAATCTCATCTTTCCAAATGAAGTTTACTTTGAAGTATTCCCGGTCTGGGTTTCTCTTCTTTCTGATGCATTCAGAGCAGAAATGAAGTTGCCACTCTTTTCTGTTTGGACATTCATAACTTTGTCTGCAACATGAACTGTTTCTTGTCAGTCAGGATTTGTCAGTATGTCACTACATCTCTAGTTTTATATTATATATATATATATATATATATCTATATATATATATATATATATATATATATATATATATATATATGTCTGGTGCTGTGTGTGTGTGTGTGTGTATGTATGTGAGTGTGTGGATCTTTATAAAAGTATACAGATACTATTGAGATGTCAATTTTCCTAGCTGAATAACTTAACATGTGCGATATATATTACAAAAGCCATTGATAAGATGTCATAATCGGATTTGTTTTATGTACTCAGCAATTATCAAAGATTTTAATCACATTGCAATAGTGGATTTCAGGTAACTTGGTGATGAAAGAGGTACTGTTAGATGAACTCCTAAAAATTGGGTTCTCCGCAAGAAAAAGACACAATGTGAATCATGGTTTATTGAAACAAAATCGGATACGCAGACTTGGCGAAACTGCAGAACTAAATATGGAAGAGATCCACCGTCACGTCCGTCAATTCGTGCATGGCACAAGAAATTTATGGAGACAGGGACAGTATTGGATAAAGGGAGGAGTGGACGACCAAGAACATCTGAGGAAAACATCGATCGTGTAAGACAAGCCTTTGATCGTTCTCCTACAAAGTCCATCCGTACTGCTGCCAGACACTTACAGTTACCACGTTCAACAATGCACAATGTCCTACACAAAAACTTGGGATTGTACGCTTACAATGTGCAACTCACACAGACACTCGAGCCAAATGATAAACCAAGACAACAGAGTTTCCAGTTAACATGCTGGAATAAAATTTCTGAGGATGAAACGTTCGTCAATTGAGTTCGTTTTATTGATGAGGAAACCTTTCATGTTTCAGGGAAATTGAACACACATATTGTGAAAATTTGGGGATTAGAACATCCCCATGTGACTAGGGAATTTCAGCGAAACATCAATTACTGCAGATGTTTACAGTGCACCACCACATTGAGGGGACTGCAATTTCTTGGGTTCCTAAATTAAACTTTTCCCGACCGGCGGATTGGAGGGGATGGCCCAATTCCCTGGCGACCTCGTTCATCTGATATCACTCTCCTGGACCTCTTTTTGTGGGGTTATTTTAAAGATATCGTTCATCAAACAAAGATACGGGACATCATTGATCTCAACAAAAAGATCACTGATGTCATTGCCAAAATTGATGAGGCTATGCTACTGCAAACATGGCAAAAAATTGAGTATCGTTTTTGTGTGTAACTAATGGTGCCCATACAGGGGTGTATAAAATAAGGCAAAAAACACTTCAATATCTACTCTTCATTTTGTAATATTTCCACTATTTGTCTCTGATATATATATATATATATATATATATAGATATATATATATATATATATAGTATATATATATATATAGTATAAGTCATATCACATTTCCGTGATTCATATACATATATCGAGCTACAATGTCCTTTAATATCTAATTCGCTCTACCTCGGAATTAATATATTTTCATATATGCTTGTCGAAGGGGAATTTTTTCTCGATAATAGATTTGCCTGACGTTCCTGGGTTTGAAAGGATCCATAGGTTCGCGCCCTGGTCCAGGAACAAAATCTATATCGAGAAAAAATTCCCTTCGGTTAAGCATATATGAAAATATATTAATTCCGAGGTAGAGCGAATTAGATATTAAAGGACATTGTAGCTCGATATATATATATCATATATATATATAGTAGATATATATATATATATATATATATATATATATATATATATATATATATATATATGTATATATATATATATAAATAAATATATATTATATATATATATATACATATATATATATATATATATACATATATATATACTATATATATATATATATATATATATATATATATATATATATATATATATATATATATATATATATATATATTGTGTGTGTGTGTGTTAAATGATTTGATAAAGTGTGGCTACATCATAGTTGCAACTGCAATTTTCCATTTTGGGACTTCCTGCTCCGGCAAATTTTTTGTGAATACTTTCCATCCGCGATTTTGTAATTCGTTTAATTGAATTCGAGTAAGTAAAGATCCTACTAACTCTCTCTCTCTCTCTCTCTCTCTCTCTCTCTCTCTCTCTCTCTCTCTCTCTCTCTCGTAACTATGACGAGAATATTTATATAACTTATAAAATATTTAAGAGAAGGTGCTATGCCATTTGTGTATTGGTCAAAGATATTAATGAAGCAGGTGATGTCTTTTGGATAGTTACTGAAACTGTATGGTCAAAATTTACATATAAATAGAATCTTGGGAGACTATTCAATTGTTAATTTCCATTCATGGTACTCTACACATGATTATTCTTGTACGGACGAGAGACTAAATGTCCTTGGAGACAGCAGCACCGTCTTCAAGGTAAATACCTATATCTCTACACGGCCTGTTAGAAATAACCACTTTACTATTGAAAAGATCACATTTGGTATTCGGCATCGGTGGCCCTGGTAGTGTAACGCCAGATAACTCACAATCAATCAATCAATCCATACTGGTCACCCAGTAATACGTTGATACGATTTAAGCTGGGAAAAATTCTCTATCACGAGAGTTCATAAAATGCTCTAAAAGGTCCACAATAATATAATTGTTAAAAGTTCGTGTAAAAGTTTATAAGAAACTTAAAAAGCTTTTTAACCCCTCTGTTCATCTTCAGCCCAAAGCTCAAAGAAGGGATCGGAAGCTTTTGTAAAGTGTTTAAAAAGTTTTACAGGAACTTTAACAATTATAAAATGTAATTGACACATTGAGCAGGTAGTGTGCAACCTCATAATCTTACCATACTTGATGAAGTTTTGGCAGGTTGACTTAACCACATAGATGGGCAGATGGGTTTCGTTTGAGTCATACATGATACTATCATTAGGCATGAGTGATGATTGACCCGGTAAGGTTTCAGGCATCGCCGTAAGGGAGTCAACAGGCATGGAATTCCTAAGAGTTCATCCAGTGACTGGTTTGGAGAATTGTGTAGTATACCTCCTTACATCCAACCTATAATTTTCCAGGAGCCAGCTGTTAACGATACATGACCGAGCAAGTGCCCGGCACTGACTTTCATTTATCATAAATAAATTTAAAGAATGACGATGAAATGTGTTTTAGATCTCTCGGAAATTCAATATTTTTCTTTTCTTTTACTTACAGCAACACGACTTCTGTCTGGCAGTGGGAGGTCACTGCTTGAATTCACACAGCACCGCTACTGCGCTCTTCTCAGGGAGGATGCGCCTACCTCTTCAGATGTCATCACGGTTGTGGCCCATCATGAGGAAGGTACGTCTCTCTCTCTCTCTCTCTCTCTCTCTCTCTCTCTCTCTCTCTCTCTCTCTCAGGTTATCTTTCCCAGACGCAGTTTGGTTGTCTCACTAACAATTTGACCCAGCATTCTGCCTCGATGCGCATGAAGAATGAATGAATGTCGGCTCGTATTTTTATAAAATCCATTATGGTCGTCTGTATCTTAGTACCTTATTGCTGTTGGACTGTTGTATGTGGCAACAGAGAGAGAGAGAGAGAGAGAGAGAGAGAGAGAGAGAGAGAGAGAGAGAGAGAGAGAATAAAAAATAAAAAAAAGAGAAACTTTTATAGTCACTGCTCGGTCAAGGTAATCACAGTAGCAATAGAATAAAAAAAAAACACGTTTTTATTAAAATGCAAAAAAAAGAAAAAAATTATTTTCTGACCATTGATCATGTCTACAAAAATAAAAGCGTGGGCCCCAAAATTGCTACAAGCAATAAAGAATACATTTTTGTTTGGTTTTTAGTGCATTTTAATAGAAACTTCTTTAGTTTTTTCGTATTTAGATTTTTCTATTGTATGCTTTCTAGTTTTTACAGAAATTGTTACTGATTTAAGGAAACTGATAACAGTTTTTGGAGGAGGGTGAGGGAAGGGGGAAGGGAGGGAAGAAGGAAGGAGTAGGGGGCGTAGGAAATTGAGGGGAGGGGTAAATGGGAGTGGACGGAGAGAGGGAGAAGGGGAAGGAAAGAGGAAGAGGAAGGGGAAGGGTGATGATAGAAGAGGGAAGAGGGGGGGAGGGGAGGGTATAGGGAGAGGGAGGACCGATGGAAGGTGAATGGAGGGGAAGAAAAATAAGGGAAGAGGGAGGAGGTGATGGTTGAGTACGGGGAAGTGGAGGGAAAATGGGAAGGGTCTGGAAAGAGGAGGGTAGGGGTGGAGGAGGAAGGAGTAGGGGAGGAGAAGTAAGGAAGGGGAGGGGGAGGGGAGTGAAGTAATAGGGGTGGGGGAGGGTAATGGATGAGGGAAGGACACAGCAAAATTAACACTTGATCGTGTGTTCCAGAAGCGGTTAAGGGGAAGGAGGGGGAATGGAAGAGGGAAGGGGGAGGGGTATATAAAGAAAATAGGTTCTACCGACTCAAAGAAGCTGGGACAAATCCGAAGAGTTTCATACAAATCTTGAGATACAGGGAGAGGTCACTGTAGTGTAGGGTCACTCGAGGTCGCTGCTGACCTACTGATCATGTAAGGTTGCAATGTAACCTTGAACAATTTCAAGTCCATCTTATGAAGGGAAAAGGTCGAAACTTGAGCTACAAGATTTGGCCCAAAGAGGGACGCAGAAGTCAAGTTAAATAAAAGCATGTAAAGAAAGAAGGGCCTCGCCAAGATGATACCCAGCTACCCAGACTATAAGCGTTAATGAAATATCTTATCTCTCTCTCTCTCTCTCTCTCTCTCTCTCTCTATTCCCAATTGTTTGTACGTTAGTTCCTTCATTATTGCGCATCAAATTCAAATGAATCTTATTAGTCGTCTTGTAGGAATGATTAATTTAGACGCTTGCTGTTATTATCCTCGAGATGGATAACACCTTTTCTCTGTGGCACAATGGAACATGAAATCATATTGAGCAATATAAAGTTTTCTTTTACAATTCAGATCAAAATCAAAGTAAATGCATCTCTAAAGGCGGGGTTTTGCCACTTATAAATCAGTTATAAAAAGAAAGAAAAAAAAGGCCGCCATACACGCAACGATCGTTGGTCGCGATTTCGGCCAAGATTAGATCGCAAGCAAATTGTGACTAAGTCACCCGAGCAGATACGGCAGCTTCTCGCGAGCAGCTGTACTATATATTAACGTTGGGAACTGCTGCTGCAGCGCATTTCGCTGACTTAGAGGGTAAACCGAAGAGGAAAAGGAGGAAATGGGTTAAACAGTGGATAACGAAAATAAATGAGCTGTCACAAGATGCACTGCTTAAAGAAATAAAGTAAGAATCAGGAGATCGATTTACTTTTATGCAAGTTATCTTTTAATTATATACATACACACACATACACACACACACATATATATATATATACTATATATAATTATAATATATATTTATATATATATATATATATATATATATATATATATATATAAAAGCGAATGCCATAGGAAAATATAGGCACAAAGTCGATTTCAGGCGCTTTTGCCATTATTCAGACTCGACAATGTCTGAATAAAGGCGAAAGCGCCTGGAATCGACTTTTTGCATATCATTTTCCTGTGGTATTCGCTTAGTATATAATGATGTCACGTGCATCTACTGTGTGTTTTTAAGCGCGTGCGCACACACACACACACACACACACACACACACATATATATATATATATATATATATATATATATATATATATATATATATATATATATATATATATATATGTAATATTTTCAAAGGATTAGAAAATAAGCCATGCTATTCATGACATATGGGATGGTCCTAAGTCGAGGTGCAATCATAAACTGTATAAAAAGCCACAACAATATTTATTTATACATAAAATCATAATTCATCGGATGACACTCTTTAAGCGTTTTGAAAATGAACATTAATAGACATGAAAAATTAACTTTCAAATCAGAACTTCAAATTAAATCCTTCGTGGGTAAAGGTTGGAGAGGACCTCTACTCCAGAAGCTGAAAGCAAAACAAAAGCCATATATTGTTTCAATGACTGGCTATAACAAATTAACAACGTACAATATTAGAAATGGATTCAAAACACTATATTTTTAAGATAACATAAATAAAAAACAACAAAAAAAAAAAAAAAAAAAAAAAAAAAAAAAAAAAAACAAAATACAAAGACACCACCCTCACCTCCACCCTGTGCGAGGTCTCAGCCGTGAACTAAGGCAGCGGCTACGAAAAGAAAGATGGCGAATTGGGAGACGAAAAAAAATGGACATCGGAACTGAACCATTATTGGAACAAAAAAAAAAAAAAAAAAAGACATTAGCTTTAACAAATGGAAAAACATTAGCTTTCAACCAACTTAAATCTTAAAATAAAAAAAAATGCAAATTTTTACATATATATATATAAGTATATATATAATTTCCACAGCTACCATTGTCATTCAGCTATAATACTTAAGCCTACTGACTTAATAAGCCTAGCAATGTCAGGTTGCTGCCGAGATCGCTCTCTCACGAGACTCCGCCCACTTTTGGCAGAGTGATGACCCCACACACACAGACACACCGATTTACTAGCGATACCGATATCATGTGCGATAATCGTTGCGGTTATGGCGACCTTTATACAAAGTGTAAATAGTGCAATTCCTTCAATTTCTCGTGTATACAACCGAGAACTATTCGTAATAATGAAAATTACTGGCTCATCATTTCTTCTCTCCATTTCCCGTCTTTATTGAAATGCCACGTTTTTGTTTATTTTTTCGTTTTTTTTTTATTCCACAGAACTCAATCGGTATCTTTTCTTCAAAAGTAGTTGGTGGTAATATATGTTAAAAGTAGATTAGGATTCCCGTGGATAACTTGAGGATAACTTTATGTTATCCAGAAACAAATTTCCATATATAATGGTAAAGGATGGTAAAAACTCTCAACATACACACGTACTCATGTTCTGTCTTAGTTAAACATATATCCAAAATCGTTAACAGTTATAAATCACAGTTGCTCTTAGAAACTTCGGAATGAGGAGTGAGCATAGAAAAGTAGACCTTACAATGATGATTCTTTTTAGTCTGGTGAATTATGCCCATATGTCATTTTATTGATTTTGATGATTTTGCACTGATCAACCGTGCCCGTAACTCACTTAATTTTTATAGACAAAACCTTGAAAAAATCATCATGGAGCAAGTTCACAACAACGGTTATGCGCTGATCGAGTGGTATGGAAATATTTATAACTTTCAGAAAATGATTGTCAAGATTATTTATCCTTGCAAAAGCATGAGAATTACCGTTACTGACGATCTCTTTCATGTGGACGTAGACTGATTAGTTCACATGTTAGCTGACTGAAGGATATATTAACAGACTTAAGTTGATAAAACTGACGTCAAAAGTATGGGGCAGCCAACAACATTCTTTACGGAAAGATAAAGTCCTTTCGACGATATATTTCCATTTCAAAGATTCCAAAGCGAGTTCGTGCCACTTAGATCTGTTACTTCAACTAATGCATCCCACGTGGGTTATTTTGCGTTTGAAAATGTATACTGCAATTTTGTTAGTTGTATTACTTCATAATCCTTTGCCATAATTACATACAATCGTTTCTGCAACGTATTCATTATTTGATTTCAGTAACCGCGATTTTTATCATTTATAAAAAAAAGTCTCGACTGATTAATTAATAAGAAGACAGCTCATAAACATGGTCATAAATATGAACTGTGCAGTCTTAAGATCATTCCATGGAAAAGTGAAATGAAACTACATCGCTGAATTTCCTTCTGTAGGAATATGGGAGATTAGGATTATTTTGAATACAATTATGATCAAACAAAGGCGCTTTCTTGAATTCTCATTTTTCAAGGAATGAATTACTTCTTTTGCATTATTGTATTTAATTTAAACTATGATAACACATATAAACTTCTATTGCATCCTAAGCGTTTAGGGAAAACTCTTTGATAAACTTAGCAAAAGGTTAAAAGTCAGAAGCGAAAAGTGAAGCATGAATTTACATTTTCTGCGGCCCATTTGGTCTCAGATGAAGGTCTCTTGCAGCCTTAAAGACGCTAAAATTCTTGGAATACCTCTTAAGACTGCTCTGCAGTGCATTAAGGAAATTGCGTCATGATCATTAGATGAGGGAAGATGAAATACCAATACTTATAATCTAGATACGATCAGTTTCTTTCGGTTATTTGTGAAATTAAGAGAGAGAGAAACGCACAGACGGGAACATCGACCTCATTACCGAAAAGTACCAATTGTAAATGAAAAATTAACAAGAAAGGAAAAAAGTGCAAACAAAGTGAGTTCAGTGACGATTTCATTAGAAGAAATATGTTTTTGTGTCACTGCTGAGTGAAATTCGGCGGTTGGAGGGTCAAGAATGTCTTTTTTTTCTAATTATAATTTAATTGTAGGAAGTTCAAGCCATTAAAAGTTCCATTAGAAGACCTGTGAACAAAACGTTTGTGATGAATATGCAGTGTTAAAAAATAACATTTCGCTAGCAAGTGCATACCAAAATTATATTCCCAACTGGATTGATTATGAATTAGATATATAACTTATTAGGCCTTTAGATAATCCAGACCTCGATGTTTACCTCTTCCAGGGGCCTCCATCAGATACAGCATCACAGGTGGAAACCGAGATGGCCTCTTTACCATCGACCAGAAAACGGGACTCATCACGCTGGCAGCTTCGCTCGACTACGAACTCTACGACAAGGTAAATAAGAGACTTTTCATCCCTGGGTTCTTGGCCTGTGAGACTCCCAAGCTGATATTGCATAATCGGATTAAGAAACACTACTCATCAACTACTGGTTAAGAGAACTTGTTCATGTGATTTGTGAAAGGGTTTTCCTGACGAAACTTTATGAAATTCACATCGCCTTTATTGCCAAGGCCTCCTTGGTTCCTGAAGGGGTAAACTTTAATGTATTTATCCGCATCTTTGGTCCCAGTAGGTCAGTTGTACTGTCAGCTAGACGTCATAACAGTGGGTTCTCCTTTGGATATATTTACGTACTTCTTAATATAGGAAATGGATATGTTCACGAATGAACATGGGTAACATTTCTCAAAACATCGAAACTGCGACTCCTGCTACAAGTATTACACACCAAAACCGTCACTCATAACAAATTTAGATAACGCTTTTATTACCATAAAAAAAATCACCCGTACAATGCAGCTGTCTTCTTGCGCCAACTCTGTACCATCAGAACTAGGCGGTATCTGTCAGCATTGCACCTGTGAAGAGAGTTAAAAAAAATAATGACGCTACATTACCGAATTTCGTGTGCCTAGTATTTTTGTTACATATCAGGAATGCAGAAATGTAGATTTAAAGTTGGTTATAGGCTACGTGGCCATTGGTTGATTATCAGTTTTTGATGAGATCCTTATGACTTTTGCTATTATTAGTGATGTAAATCATTAATGTTTTGACTGATGATGCCTGAGATCATAAAATTATATGTATCTGCAACCTCCAATATTATCTTCTGATGACATTCCGTCTGTAAGAGTTTTGCACGTAACTGTTAAATCTGATATTAAGAAAATCCATGAATTAGCATATATTTTAATCATCTATTTTGCCTAGAGTTCCTCAGTTCTACCGGTTTCTATTTTTTCCCTCATCTAACATTCGGATATTTGGTTTCGTTTTAGAACAAACCATTCGCCCACCTCTTTTGACATTTTGAGTTCCAGAAAGAATGAAAGTTGTCTGGGAAGTATTATTAAGATAGGCGCAATTTAATACACACACACACACACACACACACACACACACACATATATATATATATATATATATATATATTATATATATATATATATATGCATATATATGTATATATATGCGAAAAATCAAACTTCTGCTTTTGAGCCCTCTGTGTACATATATACAACCGTTAGTGTTACATATTTCCTGTATAGAAGCATTAAGCTTTAATTAAATACAATTTATATAAATAAATATATAAATTAAATATATATACATATAGGATATTATTATATATATAGTATATATAATATATTATTATATATATATAATATAGATAAATATAATATATATATAAATATATATATATATAATATAATATATATATGTATATATTTATTATTATTATATATATATATATATATATTATATGTATTCATATAGATACATATAGAATTATGTATATGTATGAATGTATGTATGTGTATATGAATATGTATATGTGTGTGTATGTGGATAGTGCTTTTATACAGAAAATATTTAATACTAACTGCTTTATATATATATCTTCACATAAGACTCACAAACGATGTGTAATTTTTTGTACTTCCATGAAAAATAAAGCGTTTTTGCTACCCGTGTCTTCACACTGATCTCATATGTATAAGATTCTACCTTCCTTTCTGATCATCGAGGGAAATAAATCAAAGGCCATTTTTCGAATTATTGACCCACTGTGGAATGTGTCGATTTTTCCTCTTTATCAGTAATATTCCAGTCATCGGTCTGCTTGCGATTGTGTCTTTTCCTTCCTCGTCCTTACAAATTTCGTTTTAATTCCTACCCAGTCAATATAGTCCTATTTCACCTGTGCAAGTCATTCATCAACTTCATTTTCCATGTAGTCTTCCCCACTGCTAACGGTTGATTTATCCATTATTTTGTGTCCAGACATACATTTCTCTTTCCCTTTCCTCTCCCTGTATTATTATAATACACATACGTATATATATATGTATATATACTATATATATATATATATATATATAATATATATATATATATATATATATATATATATATATAAAAATATATATAGAAACAATAGATAAATAGATAGATAGATAGATAGATAGATAGATAGATAGATAGATAGATAATGATAGCATTATGGTGAAAACATCAGTTTGTTAAAACTCAATTGACAAAGATATCCAGTACCTATATTGGTAATACAATTTTTTTCATAAAAAAATCAAAATAATTCTCCATCTCAATTCCAATCAGAGTTAATACTGAGTCAATGTGAAGAAGTAATTGTCATTTTGGAAAGTCATGACTAGTAATTGCAATATCTAAAACAATACTAAATTCGTCTCATGTATTTCTTTATGCATATCTAGGTATGTGATGAAGTGAATGACCCTTTATACTTCACTCACTTATTACTCCTTAGAAAAATGGATCACAGACGACACAGAGGCAGCAAAAGATAAAATTAGAACCTATCTGTGGCAAATTCATGTTAGCTAAGTTCCACTGATTATTTCTTCTTTCTCTTTCTATTAAAGTTGCACCAGCATAAATTTTTCCTGTTAATGGACCACGCGTAATGTATTTTTCCCATGCATCCCTTTAGCTAGCAGGGGAAAGCGGGAAAAACTTCCTGGAAAAAAAACAAATGTTGCTGGACAACAGCCCCTTTACACTTTTATCGGAACGCAAATCATATGTTGCCAAACAGAAAATAGCGGAATCAAAATCAGAAGTCAGCTCTGGCCTCTACTCTGAAGCGTGACGAAATCTTTCGCTTGTGCACTCCAGTTACCTTGGGTTATGGATATCCAGCGCAGGTTTTTTTAATATTCCTCTTTATTTCTGGCGAGGACACGAACATTCCCGAAAGAATAATTTCGTGCCTGCGGTTCCTAATACAGCGGAATGCCTAATTAAAAGATAAAAGTATTTATCTCGGCGTTCCAGTGGTGGTTTCTTGAGAAAGACAGAAGAGAGAGAGAGAGAGAGAGAGAGAGAGAGAGAGAGAGAGAGAGAGAGAGAGAGAGAGAGTGTTATTTTTTTTTATCGACTTACGATAGGTTACACGGGATCACTAAAAATCGTTAGAATAATGAAACTTGTAAGGTTGTTGACGCTAGTCTGTCGATTTACTCACAAATATAATATTTATGATTAATTGCCAGATTTTAGAAATTACATTTTTGTCTGTTTAATAATAATAATAATAATAATAATAATAATAATAATAATAATAATAAATAATAATAATAATAATAATAATAATAATAATAATATGAAACCCTAAGTTTACAAAGTCGTAAATTGTAAACAAATCACCCCTTTCATATAATTCTAAATATCAGAGATGAAGAGGAATAATATAAAAGGAAACATGAAGTACTTACAGCATCCTGATGTTAGGCCTTACCTCGTTTAAAAGGATTACCTTCATATTCACGGCACGAATCCTATTGCAAGTTAAGTCTTCTTGAGATAATGCTATGTCTAACCATTCGTCGCTTTTATGACTGATTGCAAAGCATCGTCGATAATGACAGGGTCTATTTAATACTGAAGTGGGAATTCCTCGCCCACTATGTTTCAGTGAGGAAACAAATGTGCGTTTCGTACGCCAATGCAGGAACCAAAATGAAAGAACCAAGCGAGATGGAAATAAATATTTTAGGCTGACAAATGGTATGGATAGCTCTTGTAGCGTGATGTTCCAATGTTATTGTGAATATATTAACTATATATATATAATATTACTATATATATTATATTATATATTATATATATATATTCATTTTATATATATATATATATATATATATATATATATGTATATATAAATAGCCTTGAAAATGCAACTTGGAATTAGTCGCGAAACGTCGGCACTGAAATAAACTGTTAAAGGATGAGGATGCCTTTCCCTACTACGTCCTTCTTGATATATCTTCTTTGATATATATATATATATATATATATATATATATATATATATATATATATATATATATATATATATGTGTGTGTGTGTGTGTGTGTGTGTGTGTGTGTGTAAATTTCTGACTCACCTCAGGATCGAACCCAAGTCTTCCACATTAAAAGGCAAAGGCGCTGCCAAATGAACCACTTAAGTCATAAGAGAAGTTGGAACTCAAGCACCACTGTGCCTAAAGATTTTAGCTGGATAGGCTATTATCTGCTTCATGAAATGAATTTCTGACTCACATGAGGATCGAACCCAGGTCTTCCATGTGAAAGGCAAGGGCGCTGCCAAGCAAACCAAATGAATCAAAAGTCATTGGTATGCGAGACAAGTAGCCTGCCCAGGTAAAAGCAATAAGCATAGTTGCCGTCACGTATTTCACGACGCTTCGTGGTGAGGTAAGGTTGAGGAGGTATCCTGCAACTCTGCAAAGTCGCAGCTAATGCCCTGGTGTATAGTAAACACGAAGCTCTTGGCAACCCTGCGGCTGGAGAACAAATAGTAGTCGCTAAACAGTCAAAGCAAGTTTACCAAATGAGAGTAATGCCAATTAAGTCATTTTTTCTGTGCATGAAGTTTGAGACAATATACTCTTATAGTTAAAGAAAAAAATACCTTTCTATCGTGACTTGAATACTTTCATCTCTCTCTCTCTCTCTCTCTCTCTCTCTCTCTCTCTCTCTCTCTCTGCATAACTTTTTTGGAATAAGTGTATTCTTTTCTACCATTGTTTTATTGACGCATGTCGTTATGTCATCCCTAATATGGTATGGGTTTAACCTATACTTTGACAAAGGTGGATTCATACCGGGTTAATAATACCCGCTTTGCTTTACGGCCTTTACATATTTCTGTGGGAAAGACAGGTCCACATCCGTTATTTTTAACACTTTCTTGATTTTAATTAATCCTTTTATTGGAAGATATCCTGTAGAGTTCAAGCAGTATAATAAATTGTATTGTTTCTTTCTTGACTCAACGTCAAGCACACAGACATCCATTTATATATATATATATATATATATATATATATATATATATATATATATATTATATGTATATTATTAATATATATACAGATATATATATATATATATAATATATATATATATATATATATATATTATATATATATATTTTATATATATATACATATATATACTATATATAAGCGAATACCATAGGAAAATGATAGGCAGAAATCCAAGCGCTTTGTCTTAGTAAAGACGAAAGTGCTTGGATTTCTGCCTGTCATTTTCCTGTGGTATTCGTTTATTTAATGAAGTCACGTGCATCTACCGTGATTTTTTTAATTATATATAGATATATATAGACAGAAATATTCGCGAAAATGGTATCAATATGGCTGAGCACAAAAGGAAATAATTCGATACCAAATGAAAATGACCATACAAATCAGTACTTAGTCTAGCCTCCATGATCATCAGTTATACAATCTGTAGCCCTTTGGGTTGAGAAGCCACACTCGGCCAAGGCAGAGCGTCGATATCTCTGTTCTTCAAACCACTATTTTACAGTATTGGTTTGGTGAACAGTACAGTTGTCAAATATATAAACAATGCGCTCTTGGTACGGGAGGGCATATGGACGTACTGTTGGAAACATCACCTTCTCCAATATTTCTAGATATTTCTCGCTGGTGAACCTGCCATCTATCATAGTTAGCTGTCCCATACCGTAGAGGGGAATCTATCTTTAAAAGTTATACAATACCCCCTCTACTCACGCAGCGACAGCTTTGTGTAGTGCTCCTGAACTTGAAATGTCATCAATAAAGACGCCATCAAAGGTGTCTAACGCTCATGATACTAAGGAGACTGTGCCATCTGTGGCTGGATCCTCCTCCATGGATGCAGCGCTATCGAGGACATTAAAACGGAAGGCGGTCATAAATAATCAGAGTCATCCTGGAAAAAAGTAGAAGCAAGGCAGTAAAGTAAAATCACTTAAGAGGGCTCCAGCTTAATGGCCTCAAAATCTAAGTAAAATTCATGCATTTTCGACAGTGAAACTGTCAGTGATTCAAGGGTAAATGGTGAAGAACTCAGGTTGCTCATATCAGAAGTGTCTCCTGTTTGTAAAGCTGTGCAAGAGTTTGAAAAAAATTTTCGGGAATATTATGTTCTCGCTGAAGTTTATTGAGAATCGCGTTTTCGGAAAGAAATCTTTATTATTATTTTTTTTTTTTTTTTTGCTCTATCACAGTCCTCCAATTCGACTGGGTGGTATTTATAGTGTGGGGTTCCGGGTTTGCATCCTGCCTCCTTAGGAGTCCATCACTTTTCTTACTATGTGTGCCGTTTCTAGGATCACACTCTTCTGCATGAGTCCTGGAGCTACTTCAGCCTCTAGTTTTTCTAGATTCCTTTTCAGGGATCTTGGGCTCGTGCCTAGTGCTCCTATGATTATGGGTACGATTTCCATTGGCATATCCCATATCCTTCTTATTTCTATTTTCAGATCTTTATACTTATCCATTTTTTCCCCCTATTCCTCTTCAACTCTGGTGTCCCATGGTATTGCGACATCAATGAGTGATACTTTCTTCTTGACTTTGTCAATCAACGTCACGTCTGGTCTGTTTGCACGTATCACCCTATCCGTTCTATGATACCATAGGTCCCAGAGGATCTTTGGCGTGATCATTTTCTATCACTCCCTCAGGTTGGTGCTCGTACCACTTATTACTGCAAGGTAGCTGATGTTTCTTGCACAGGCTCCAGTGGAGGGCTTTTGCCACTAAATCATGCTCTTTTTGTACTGGTTCTGTGCAAGTGCCGGGCATTCGCTTGCTATGTGGTTTATGGTTTCATTTTTCGTATTGCACTTCCTACATATGGGAGAGATGTTATTTCCGTCTATCGTTCTTTGAACATATCTGGTTCTTAGGGCCTGATCTTGTGCCGCTGTTATCATTCCTTCAGTTTCCTTCTTTAGCTCTCCCCTCTGTAGCCATTGCCATGTGTCATCGCTGGCTAGTTCTTTAGTCTATCTCATGTATTGTCCGTGCATTGGTTTGTTGTGCCAGTCCTCTGTTCTGTCTGTCATTCTCCTGTCTCTGTATATTTGTGGGTCTTCGTCTACTTTTATTAGTCCTTCTTCCCATGCACTCTTTAGCCACTCGTCTTCACTGGTTTTCAGATATTGCCCCATTGCTCTGTTTCTCGATGTTGACGCAGTCCTCTATACTTAGTAGTCCTCTCCCTCCTTCCTTTCGTGTTATGTATAGTCTGTCCGTATTTGCTCTTGGGTGTAGTGCTTTGTGTATTGTCATATGTTTCCTGGTTTTTCTGATCTCATGCCTCGGAGTTCTGCCTTCGTCCATTCCACTATTCCTGCGCTGTATCTGATTACTGGCACTGCCCATATGTTTATGGCTTTTATCATATTTCCGGCGTTGAGTTTTGACTTGAGTATCGCCTTGAGTCTCAGCATATATTCTTTCCTGATCGTGTCCTTCATCTCTTGGTGTTTTATATCCCCTCCTTCCATTATTCCAGGTATTTGTATCCTGTCTCATCTATGTGTTTGATGTTGCTCCCATCTGGTAGCTTTATCCCTTCAGTTCTCGTTACTTTGCCTTTTTGTATGTTGACTAAGGCGCATTTTTCTATTCCAAACTCCATCCTGATGTCCCCAGATACAATCCTTACAGTCTGGATTAGGGTATCTATTTCCTTGATGCTCTTACCATACAGCTTGATGTCGTCCATGAACATCAGATGGTTGATTCTGTTTCCTCTTTTCTTGAGTTGGTACCCGGCATCCATCTTCTGTAGTACTTTTGTCATGGGAATCATGGCTACTACGAAGAGTAGTGGGGACAGTGAGTCGCCCTGGAAGATCCCTCTCCTGATATTATTATTATTATTATTATTATTATTATTATTATTATTATTATTATTATTATTATTTTGTTGTTATCTATCTATCTTATCTATCAATTTATCTATCTATCTATCTCATCTATATATATATATATATATATATATATATAATATATATATATATATATCTATATAAGTCATATTACATTACCGTGATTCATATACATATATCGAGCTATAAATGTCCTTTAATATCTAATTTGCTCTACCTCGGTATTAATATATTTTCATATATGTTTAACCGAAGGGGAATTTTCTAGATGATAATAGAACTGTCGGCCGACGGGCACGAACCATCGACATCTTCAATTCCAAGACTGGCAGTGAAGCCTTAGCCCACCCTGCCACCGCAAGAGGATATAAGTTTATGCCGCCTCCCATCTCAAATACCTGTCGCACTTCAGGTATTTGTAGTTTTGGAGACTGCATCAAACCCACCTCATCCTCGGTAGCGTTGTAGGGTTTTTGACCGCACGTAGCCATTATATAAGTCATATGACATACCGTGATTCATATACATATATCGAGCTACAAATGTCCTTTAATATCTAATTCACTCTACCTCGGAATAATATATTTCATATATGTTTAACCGAAGGGGAATGGGAATTTTCTAGACAATAGAATTGGCCGGCCGACGGGCACGAACCTTCGACATCTTCAATTCCAGGACTGGCAGTGAAGCCTTAGCCCACCCCGCCACTGCAAGAGGATATAAGTTTATGCCGCCTCCCATCTCAAATACCTGTCGCACTTCAGGTATTTGTAGTTTTGGAGACTGCATCAAACCACCTCGTCCTCGGTAGCGTTGTAGTGCTTTTGTCCGCACGTAGCCATTATATAAGTCATATCACATTACCGTGATTCATATACATATATCGATCTACAAATGTCCTTTAATATCTAATTCGCTCTACCTCGGAATTAATATATTTTCATATATGTTTAACCAAAGGGGAATTTTCTAGACGATAATAGAATTGCCGGCTGACGGGCACGAACCATCGACATCTTCAATTCCAGGACTGGCAGTGAAGCCATTAGCCCACCCCGCCACTGCAAGAGGATATAAGTTTATGCTGCCTCCCATCTCAAATACCTGTCGCACTTCAGGTATTTGTAGTTTTGGAGACTGCATCATACCCACCTCGTCCTCAGCAGCGTTGTAGTGCTTTTGCCCGCACGTAGCCTTTATATAAGTCATATCACATTACCGTGATTCGTATATATATATCGAGCTACAAATGTCCTTTAATATCTAATTTGCTTTACCTCGGAATTAATATATTTTCATATATGTTTAACCAAAGGGGAATTTTCTAGATGATAATAGAATGGCTACGTGCGGGCAAAAGCACTACAACGCTACCGAGGACAAGGTGGGTTTGATGTAGTCTCCAAAACTACAAATACCTGGTTATCAAGATCAGTTCATCATGGAGGAGTAAGACTGGTTGTAGGAGCAATTGAATCCTCCCACTGAGAGCCTGCCAGTACACGCTAGTGAGATGACTCTAGATCTTCATTACCATCGTCGGCTGGTTCAGAGCTGGTACAAATTTCAGAGGCTCTCTTATGCCTTAAATAGGATTTGTATCAGAAAGTAAAGTGAGATTGCTACAAATGGGGGAATCTGAGAAGGTAAACATTAGCCTAGCCTGTGTAAATATTATGATGATGATAAAGTGCGTTAATAATACAGCATAAATGAAATTAGTAAGTAATATATCAGTTCCTTTAAATATAGCTGTAATAGCAAATGGATACTTTGAGTGTAACACCCAGGCTTGGCCAATGGTTCACACACATATTGTAACTTGTGTATAGTAATACAATATAGCAATAACAGATAAGAAACTTCTTTATGGAAATACATAAATTGAGATAAAACCATGGTTGGCTTTGGTAGACAAAAATAGAATACCTGCCTACCGAAATGGGTGTCAATAACTAGAGAGAGAGAGAGAGAGAGAGAGAGAGAGAGAGAGAGAGAGAGAGAGAGAAGGGATTGTATTTTCTCAGTGTATTTATGCACTATATTATTCCTCTAGCATAAATTTGTAGTTCACAGTGTGATAGTTTCTGTTTATTAGCATACTGAGAGTTTACAGGTTTGCGGTATTGACAAAGTTAAGTAAAGGTAAGCTTACACTAGGCTTCACAGCATGCTACATGCATAAGACTCATCACCAACGCCTCCTGAATTCTTGTTAGCCTCGCTTACTGGACTGCTCATCAAGAGTCACGCCGCACCACTAACTCATCAAGGCAAGCTTGATGGCTGAAGCCTGACCTAGACAATCCACCGACGACTGTCAGCCAGTTCTAATTATACTGTAATTGCCATGGAATGGAAGTGAGAAGAGATCCATTGTTTGATTGAGTATTATCAGCATCAACCATGTTCATGGAATGTAAAATTAACATTATATAAAAATAGAGATGTACGTGGCTGTCAGGAAAAAACTCGCCATTAGTAAGGAAGGGTATGGAGTTGACAAGGAGCACCCCTAGATTTTTACTTGCTCTTATCTGGACTTCTTCCGTACTCCAGATCACCCAGAGATTACCTGTGTATATATATATATATATATATATATATATATATAATATATTATATATATATATATATTATATATATATATATATATAGGAAAATGTTATTTATTGATGTATAGTAGCATTTATCGGACGAATTTTTTTACATTAAGGCTGATTCCTGCATTGACTCAATTCTGTCATGGTGGTCCCTTTCCCTTTCAAGAGACGCCGTCGCCAAAGAATAATACGAAAGATAATTCTGTTCGTTTTCGGCGTTCGAAAAAGACGGGACGAAATTGACATACGGTCAGAATCGCGCCACATTAAACGTCGAATCATTATTCTCGAAGAATTCTCGCACGAACTGCAAAAGTTGGCAGGCAAAACTTCACCAGTGTATACTTTAATTTCATGAATTTCCTCAGCGTTTATTTCTCTTCGTGGTATTGCAGATTCTTCAGAACTTTGGAAACCAAATTTATATGATTTCCCAATGAAGCAAAGGAAAGTGACTTTGCGCAGTAAGACGTAAAACATTTCTTTTATAAAGATTCTTTTATGGCATGGATCATCTATGGCTTGCAACTTAGCCCGACTTGATTTTGAAAGGGATTGGGGCCACATCTTTATGCCAAACATTTCTATCTAGTTACTTATTTATCTCTCTCTCTCTCTCTCTCTCTCTCTCTCTCTCTCTCTCTCTCTCTCTCTCTCTCTCTCTCTCTCTGATTAATATATATATATATATATATATATATATATATATATATATATATATATATATATATATATATATATATATATATATATATTAATCAGGCTTTAAGAAATTCCTGAAATGGATCATTTAATTGTATTATCATTTGAGCCAAGAAAGAATTCCATAAAGCTTAACAAGTACGAAAATATGAGCAAGATAGTAGAATAAAAATCTACCATCAACCTAAAGATTTAATCAATGCTTTTTCTATCATAAACCTGTCTTCCCTTTGAAAGTACAGAGTTTGCGCTTGTGTGTTAGTGGCAGTTGCATGTTTGTGCTATGTACACTATTCTAGGAATATTCAGATTCAAAATGATTTCTTTCCCTTTGGGAAAATGAGTTTTCTCAGTAGACATGACCGAGGTCATGATAGAAGATAAATTATACTGAACAATTATTTCATGTTGTATTTTGTCACATTCTGTAATATTTCTTTAATAGAATTTTTTGGTCATTATGTGTCCGCTGCCCTTAAGATATTGCATTTCATCATAAGTAATAACTGGTGATATACTAAATATCGAAGATTGCTTCTAGAGAAGAACTTTTCTGAAGTTGTTATGTAACGTATTTGTCAATAGAAGTCATTCTGATTATTTCCAATTTTTCACAAACAGAGCTACAGCACTTTTTGTGTAGATTGCAATTGTAGTTACAGTGGGAAGTCCTGCATCTTCACAGACAGCATACAAAATGTCACAAAACTGTGGAATTATGAGAGAAAATATCGAGAAATAAATTACTCTGATCCTTCGTAAAGAAAGCTTTGAAAGTGTATATCCTTTAGTTATTCTTTTGGCACATATTGATGTTAACACTGTGCATTTTGCTTGATTTTTTTCCACTTCTTATATATTTTCCTTCAAATATAAAAATATTTTAGAAACTATATAATGATTGATAAGAAAATCAAACTGACATACAGGGCGCGCAGATCACATTTTAAATGGAATAAAGAATCTCACTTCAGTCATATATTACTGCTTTCTTTCACTCCAATTCTCTATATTTTTTCCCGAGATATTGAATGGAAGGGGGAATAGGTCAGAAAATAATTAGTTTTTCATTCAGTGGTTAATGAACTGATTAAGAAAAGCTTTTCATGCTCATCTTTCAATTATTCCAATCTAAAATAGCCTCTGTTCTTATCAGAGGAGCATCTGGGAAACAAAAACACATGGGAGTACACTCGTGCGCGCCCGCACGCACACACACACACACACACACACACACATATATATATATATATATATATATATATATATATATAATATATATATATATATACACACACATATATATATTATAATATTTTATAATATATATTATAATAATATATATATTATTAAATATTACACAACCTAAATATAAGTCTACTGGTCATTTTTACCAGATACATATGTAATTGTAATAGCCACAATGCCTTCTTAACTTCTCAAATACTTTGCTCTTTTTTTGGATACGCTTGTCACTACAAAGCCTTGAGATCCAGCTTTTAAAGAAATATGAAGACATCATGATGACCGGGAGCGGGAAACGAACCCGCGATACCATAATCACGACGAGGTCACCTCGCCGAAAACTGGAACTCTGCTGAAAATGACTCGAAAGGAGGTACTAGAAAGGTTTCAGGTCACCTCGGCGTGATTATGGTATCGTGGGATCGTTTCCCGCTACCGGACATCATGATTTCTTCATATTTCTTTGAAAGTTGGATCTCAAGGCTTTGTAGTGACAAGCATATCCAAAAAAGAGCAAAGAATTTGAGAAGTTAAAAGGGGATTGTGGCTCTTACAATTACACTCACACACGCACGCACACACGCAATAATATATATATGATATATATATATATAATATATATATATTATATATACATAGAGATAGAGAGGAGAGGGGAAGAGAAAGGAAGGAGAAAGGTCCCCTACTTCTTATACTTCTTTGAAACTCCATTCCAGCACGAACTGGTAGTATCTGGCGAGGGGGGAGGCCAGGTGGTCCACACGATCGTCCAGGTGGCTGTGGCGGACGTGAATGACAATCCGCCCGTCTTCGCTGATCCCGATCCCTACGTCACCATCATCGAGGAGGACGACAGGCACCTCCCAACTACCCTTATCAAGGTCATTTTTCATCTATATTGTGCATTTTTCTATTTATAATTTTATAATGAATCCTTTGATACTTCCCTTTTTTCCTGCAAATTCCATTTTTTGCAGATTTGATGGATTTGTAGAAAATCGTTATTCTTTTTTATATTTCACCCGCCTTTTTGTAAACTTGATTTGAAATAAATTTTTTTTTTTAGGCTTATAACCTGAAACACCAAATTTGTAGTTATTATGGTAGGATTGATAATATTAATGCTATACTTTCCAAGCTTAGATTATGTGACCAAATCTACAGGCGTATATATATATATATATATACGTATACATATATTATATATATATATATATATATATATATATATATTAATATACACGTATATATAAATAAATATATATATATATATACATATATATATATATATATTATATATATATATATATATATATATATATATATATATATTTATATATATATTTTTTTTTTTTTTTTTTTTTTTTTTTTTTTTTTAAACTTTCAGTGGGTCTTCCCTCCTTAATGAATAAAGTGTACCTGAACCTTTGTAAGACCCGAATGTGTTTACAGCAACACGAGGAAGTTTTAGTCTTGCGAACATATCTCGAATAGATGGCTTAGTTATTTCTACATTAAATAATTGGATGGTCTTCGATTGCTCATCACGTTAATGAGAAGTTTTTAGGAGTTCGGAGAGTTAAAATGGGAAATTGATCCTTATGACAAGCACGAGAGGAAGCATTTTATTAAGAGGGAGAAGGACTAACATTCCAGTAATATCCAGTGATATCTTGAGTAGAGTGACTGATAACTGATGTGGAAAAATAAGTGTTCTGTGATTTATTTTTGTCTTCTTGAGTATATTTTCTTTATTTCTATGAAGCCCTCAGTCACTGGGGTCTGTATTCGATTTCCGTTTCATTTCAGGTTGAGGCCAGTGACCCAGACCTGTCGGACGAATCTGGCCTTTTATACACCTTACGAGGAGATGGGGTTGATGGTTATTCACCAGAAGACGCCTTCTTCAAGATAAATCCTCGTACGGGAGACCTTATGCAGTTGAGGGTGGGTGGAATCAAGAATTAAGCATTCCTATCCCTTTAACTTATTACCCTTTATCTACAATTTTCGCCTGTTTCTCTAATAGATTCATATGAAGATTAAGGTGTTCATATATTAATAAGTAATATGAATGACTTGTTTTATAATATGTTGTATTTGTCTTGACAAGACCATACCATGTAAAATGCTTATTTTTTATGAAAATCGTTTGAATATTTTATTTTTTATAAAATATTACTCTTGTTTAATAGGCCCTCGACCGTGATCCACCAAATGGGAAAAGAATATGGAAACTGAGAGTCAAAGTCCAGGATGGTCAGGAACCATGGAAAGCTGGAAATCGAATCAAAGGAACGAAAAACACTTCAGTGAACAAGAGCGATCGCTTGCCATCGTGGGACTATGAAAATGGGTTTCAAAATGACCAGCCGATTGAAAATACTCTTGGAAGAGGCGATGAAGTAACTAAACATAACAGAAACAGTGGTTTTAAATTGGAAAGTTCCAAAGTTCGAGAAGATGAAGTCAGGAACAGACTGTGGGAGGCAAAAGGTAATGGGTATGATCGGCTTGTATCAAGTGCAAGAAAACACGCGTGGGCGCGAGAAAGAAACCGTAAATATAAAGCAAGGCCATTCTTTTGGACACAGTCGAATGACCGGCAAAACTTGTACACACAGCATTCTTGGAAATTAAAAGACATCAGTTATAAAGAGACCAAACAGCTATCCTGGAATGACCAAGCTAGGTTTGGTATTCCCAAGTCTGTATACAATTACAAGAATGAGGAACACTCACATAAAAAAAGCGGGGAACTCTCTAAGAGAATAAAAAACGAAAAAAATATAGATAACTGGGTCAGTAGATCTGAACCCAAAGTAAAAGAGAGTGAAGAACTGGATAAAGTAACAGAATCGACTTTCAGTAGCAGGAGATCCAATGCTGATGATCATACTTGGCATGTTAATCGGCTAAGAGAAAGCCTTAGTGAGTCAACTAACAGAAGAACACAAGATGGGCATAGAGCAGTAGTTGAAAATACAAAACGAGGAAGAGGTTTAGAAAAAGAACAACGAATGAAGGACAGAATTTCACTCAGGAAATCAAGGTCTGGAGAGTTTTTAGTCTTATATCCTGACACTTCAAGTGTAAAAGGACACATTCTTGAACAGAACAGTGAATCCTCGAATTCTAGATTAATAACTTTTGCAGCTGTCAAAAACCAGAACACAGAGACCAATATTAAAGGAAATGTGAAAAAGTTTAGGGTAAGTGATAGCATAGGTCAGCATCCAAATTTTAAATCTGACAAGGTTTTCCAAAAAGGTGACAGTATCTGCAAAAGTCAGATTTCCACGTGTGGCTTGATTCCTGAAGCGAATGGTGTGAAACAAATCAGAAAGAACAGCCAGTCCTCATGGCGTAACAGTCTTAAGGCAAGAATTAAATTCAGAAATGAAGCAAAACTTCATAAAATTGAGAGCAATACCGATGATCCACCTGGCTACCTTATTTCTCTTGACAAATTCAAGAATCCACATACTTCGACCTCTGATTGGGAAGACATCGAAGGTTCTGCTGAAGGACAGTTGAGACAAGAACCCCATTTTGTCAAAAAGGCAAAGAGGTCTCCTGATGGGGTATTGGAAACAAAACGCAAAGGCAGTAACATTTTATATGAAAGCCCCTCCGTCATTCAAGAGTCCATAGAAACTAAAAGTACAGTGCATAATTTGGAAAGTATACAAGAATCCGAGGACCAATTTAGATCTGATAATTTGAATGACATTAAGGAAAAGAAAACTGAAAGCCTCCCCGGCTACTCTGGAAAATCTATAGAAGCCAGCTCTTCGATGTTAGTCTCGTTAAGTAATGTCACCAAAAAACCCTCTGCATCTCTATTCCTTCAGAGTAAAATTGAATCTGCAAGAAAAGGAGTCATTGCTAACAATAGCCTGGATTCAGCATATGTCAGTGCAAATTCGTCTAAATTAGATAAATTCTCTCATAATCTTAAGTCAAACTTCTCAAAAACCACAGCATCACTAAAGCTACTTGAACCGCAAATGGACGGTTTTACTCTCAGAGATTCTAGCGATGTATTATCAAAGAAAACGAGTAAATACCCAAACAATGAATACTCGAGTTCTATAGGTCAGACCCCAAACACTAACCATTTGTTAACATCAAGTGAAGTGAGAAATGTTTCCTTATCCATGACTAAAAGCCGCCTCCCTGCTTTTGTCGCTAGAAATCGACAGATCAGATCAAGCACTCAAAGTTACAAGTCAGGTGTCAGAAAGCAAAAGAGCAATTGGGTTTTGAAGAAACCAAGAGGCAAAGGCTGGCTCTCGAGAGGAGCCAGAGACATCTTAATGGAGTCTTCTTTCAATATGTTGACTTAGATGAGGAAGAATGCTACCAAGCTTCCCAGGTCAGTGGACGGGTGACTGATGAGGCAGGGAATCAGAAGGACAATCCGGTACATGAGGTGGAGATCCTTGTGACAATCGTTGTAAAGGATATTAATGACAACGCGCCTATTTTCCCCAACGTGACGATGTTTGGAGAAGTACGGGAAAATGGGCCAGTGGGTGAGTTGAACAAAATGTCTTTTAAAGTTGTAATTTACACACCATCAACATTGAAAGCACAATTTGTATCTATAAGCGGATGACAAAATACTGACATTTAAAAAATGACTAGTCATCAAGTGGCAGCATTAGATTATGCATTTATCATATATGTGAAACACTTCTCTGCTTTAGTTAAGGTCCAGGGGAAAAAATTATGTTCGTGAAAATATTCTTACTGAAGTTCCTTTATTTTGGTTTCGAAAATAAATAGAACTATTTCAGTAAAATTTAAATTGCTACCAGTATTATAATGTGTGAACTTCATTAAAATTCTTTTTACAACGTAACGAACTTTCTTTATTCTGGATATTCAAAAAGTGTTGTTTAAGAGATGAGGCGAGTGAGAGGCAGTGTCTGTGTACTTACTCATTTATTACTGCAAACTTCTGACAGGACATAAACTTCCGCGAACGGAAAAGTAGTATCTAACATCAGAGCGAGAAAGACATAATTTTACAGTCAGGTGTGTTTTCTCACACCTGGAAAACAGTTAATAATTCTTTGCACAAAATAAGATAAGTTCTCCATTACATACTGTTCGATAGCTTGAAGAGTTGTACATTTACAATAACTTCTGAAAATACTTGGAAAAGACAGCTTCAGCCGATCGTCTCGGCCTTGTGTTTTCTGGTGAAAGTTGGTGATCTTGTTGTGGCAAAGGATGATTGGAGGGCCCAATCAGGGCCTCAAAGTACCCCCTCCCCTACCCACAACTTATGGAGATGAATCGTTGTCTGGAATGTATGCTGGCTTTATTCTGACAATCGTGACCCAGATCATTTTTCCTATTAATGATATCCGGTAGTACTTGTCTCTATGTTGTTGGATGTGGTGCTAGAGTAGGAAAAAGAAAGAGAGGACTGCCATGCATCTATTCTATTGAATGCAAAATTTGTCTGGCCCTATCCTTCCGGGGCGTATGCTTTCTGGCTGGTTCCTATGTTATTTTTGCTGGCATGATGTGTTCTAATACTCTACTGCAGGGGTGGGCAAACTTTTCAGTGCAGGGGCCACATCAAAAATTCACAATTCATAGTATGAAAGGCATTTATTTGAAACTGGAAAACTGCTTTTATTAATTTGTATTTTAAAGTAGTAACTGCACCACATAAAACATATTTGGAAGACAAAATAAGCTTTCACTTTTACAATTACTAACATTTGGTGGGCTGCATAAATTCCTTTGGCGAGGCGTAGTTTGCCCACGCCTGCTATACGGACATTGGGAGGAGTGGGGAGGGGGGCGTTGGTCACTGGTTGTGTTGGATCTTGAAAGACGTTTGCTGGAATTGTTAACAACTGTCTGTTGAGTGCTCTCACTGGTGATGTGTTGAATGCTGAGTGGGGGGAAAGTTATTAATCCCAGTAAAATCCACTGGAACTTTTCTCCATCTTCCGTCTAGACACTTGGCAGTGGGCGCTGCTTTTAGGGTGTGGTGGGACGCTTGTCCGTGCCATTTGCTTCTGGGTTGTAGGCTGTCAAGTGATTTACTTTTGTTCCCAGACTGGTGGTAAGAGAGTTCCAAAAGGAGGATGTGAAGTTAGCAATCACCCTGTTGCTGAGGGTAGGATATTCCCACTGGAGTCACTAAAGGTCTGCGTGGGCGGTGTTGATAGTGTTTCTGTAAGAGGAGTCTGCGATGTTGTTGAAGGACCACTTCAGGTATCTGACTGTGCAGGAGAATTCTGATAGTGCAGACAGTTTGCACTGCTGACATGCCAACCAACAGTCTGCCTTTTTTGTGAAAGCGTGGACCAAGGGCTGATGGTCCATATGCACTGCGAACTGCCGTCCTTCAAGCTTGTTCCGATAATGTCGGATGGCCCAGTGGGCTGCTAGTAAGTCTCTGTTGAACGTGGAGTATCTTTGTTCCACTGGCAATAGCTTTTTGCCGAAGGATCCCAACGGGCAACGACTTTTCCCTGCGTTCTGCCCAAGTACTGTACCCATCGCTGTGCTAGCGGTATCAGTTGTCAGGGTTAGGAAGCTATGGGAGAGGGAAAATGAAGATTACATCAGAAATGAGTGCTTTTTTGGCTAATTGAAAAGCTTTTTCTTGTTTGTCAGACCAAGTCTATGATTATGGTTTTACTTTTAAGCATTAGTTTATAAAGGTGACAATATTTCGGCAAGGTTGGGTATAAAACAAAGGTAGTAGTTTGTCGTTCTGGCAAATTCTTGAAGTGATTTTATGTTCTTTGGGCCTTGGGAAGTTGGTAACCTCTTGATTCTTTGTCGGCAGTGGTTTTATTCCTTTGGAGTTTATTTGATGGCCGAGAAATTCTATTGTGTTATGGGCCCATTTGCATTTATCTTGTTGGACAACTTATCCATTTTCTCTTACTTTCTGTAGGACTTGCCTTATGGCCTTGATGTGTTGTTTGTAGTTGGGATTGAAGTTTAGAATGTCATCAACGTAGACGACAAAACACGGTAATTCTCTGAGGATTTTGTCCATGAGTTGGTGGAAAGTCGCTCCTGGCTGGCACGAACGCCTTGCACGCACCCATGTTGATAAGGAATTGTGTGTTTGATGTCTCATCAGTGATGTGAAAACACGTTGAGCATTTCTGTCTGTACCTGGAAGAAAGACAGGGAGAGGCAGACTCGTTTCCCCTTACGAGGCAACCAGTCTGCTGTCACTGACAGTTAATCATTTGTGCTGTTGCTGCGACCCTCTTGCAAGTTTTCCAATAGCAGGCAGCTGTTCTCCCATTTTCGGGCCTCGCTCCCAAATCTCAAGTAGAAAGAAACATAGGCGCTTTGGATGCTCTTCTTTTTTTATTTTATGTCTATGTTCTCCCTCCTGTAGTCTCAGTAGCGGTGTATGGGAGCGGCGAGGTCCTCTGGGTTGCTGTGTTTGTCTGTCCTGCTTTGATGCCGTGGTTTGAGGGGTGGCTGCTGCTACAGGTGGCTGAGAGGGTTCCAATGCTGTCTCGGCCAGATGCACTACATCAACTGTTCTCAGAAATTCGTTGAGGGGGCATTGTGGTTGTGTTGGGTATTGTGGCGACTGTTTGGTGAGGCAACTTCGTCAGGAGGACTTCTCTCGCCAGATCTAGCGTCGTTTCTGGTTGATCGTCTGCGGCGGGAATTGTTACAGCCACTGTAGTTGTTTGTATACGTGTGACAGCCGCTGGTCTTCTA
>NC_087202.1:100589211-100599211 GCF_015104395.2 Macrobrachium nipponense
TTTTGCATGAAAGATACAAATTCTTTTGTTGCTGCGAGTTAGATCACCATTCTGGGAAACTGTAGGTTGCAAGGCCAAACGTCTGAGAGAAAGCTAAATAGTTTCGCGTCTTATTTTTACAAGTTTTCGAAAGACATTCCTGTAGCATAATCTTTTTTGTCCTAGATTTTATATACATCCTCGCATATTTTTAACATGAATTATGTTTGTAACTCTGCGTGTGTGTGTGTGTGTGCGAGCGCTTGCGCTCCTGCACGTGTGTGTGTGTGTGTATGTGTGCATTTCAAATAGATTTCGAAGAGAAATAAGTAAACAGAGACATCTTATTCTAAAGTGCTGGGAGAGCCCTTTTAAAACTCATTGCATTCAATTGATTTGCAATAACTCCCAGCCGTTCACCACAAATGTTTGTGATTGTATATGACAGTACTGTATTTCTTTCCTTGGGACTTATATTTAATCTCTTGTCTAGAAGCTTAGTCGACAGGTAATGATTCTGAATAATGGGTAAAAACAATGCTAATTGTTTATCTTAAACCTCTTGGTAATTGATAGTTATAGTCAAATACATGCAGAAATGCACAACCATTATACATCCACTGTTATATACTGAGAACAAGATTAATTGTTTATGGTAGTAAAGCATTGCGAAGAAGCAGTGCATTACTACACTTAGCAATTCTCCTTCTACTGTAATAATTATTTACATTTTCATCTGTTTATATGTTAATTTGATTATTTATCTGTTTTATAACAACTGATTTCATTTTTCTGTATTTCATTTTATCTTTTGTAAATTCTTTCAAATGGACACCATACTCTTTGGAAGCCTGAATTTCAAGTCAGTGGCTCCTGTAGTGCTTGGGATGTTCTTCTTAGATTTTTGGATTCAGTTTCCGAACAAAGTCCTTCGTATTAACGATAAGAGAGTAGTTAAATTCCCGTACGCAGAATATAATCTTACGATGAATTTCTTTTAATTTACATACCTGCAAATAAAACATTGCCAACCATTGCGTTTCGAGAATAGAAACACTTTATTTTTCATCTTTCACGAAATTTGTTAAGAATAAAAGGGAAAAATAAGTCACCGATAAATTACAGTACCTCAGGCGACATCTTAGAGACCGACAGCATAATCTGTAAAACATTCTAGTGGCAAAGTGGTTGTCATTTCAATCGGGACTCATGATAGAAATCGTAGCGGTTAAGGAAAGAGAAGGTCGGCCACATAAATATAGATAGAATATTTAATGGAAGAAAGAGAGAGAGAGAGAGAGAGAGAGAGAGAGAGAGAGAGAGAGAGAGAGAGGCCACTCTTTTGCAGATGGACGTTTTCCCCACGCTAATTTTGTTATCACAATGGCATACACTTACCAATTCACGTTTACTTATTTATTCAGATGTACCTGATGGAAAAACGCTCGTGAGTCGTAAACAATATAACTAGAAGAGGAGTTTCTGGTTAAGGAAATTACTCGCTCTGCATACCAGATAAGACATTGAGTCTGCATAAATCACATTACTCTTCTCTGTTGCGCTGGTACGTAGATTCCCTTGATTTGGAATTACTTCTCTGGGAAATAATGTATTTCTAAGGCCGTGCCTAATGATCTTCGTCTATTATGCATATTCTCTTTCTCTTATCCCCTCTTTCGTTACGCATGCACACAAATATGTATATATATATATATATATATATATATATATATATATATTATATATATATATATATATATATATATGTGTGTGTGTGTGTGTGTGTGTGTGTTATATATATATATATATATATATATATATATATAGATATATATATATATATATATATATATATATATATATATATATATATATGTGTGTGTGTGTGTGTGTGTGTGTGTGCTTAAAAAATTACAGTAGATGCACGTGACTTCATTAAATAAGCGAGTACCACAGGAAAATGATAGTCAGAAATCCAAGCGCTTTTGTCTTTACTAAGACATTGTCAAGGAACGAATGAAATACAATTGGTGAGAAAGTTATCAAGTAAACAACAGATCAAAAATACCAGATGGCTAATTGTCAAAAGGGTAAAAGTTAAGAAGGTAATCCAGGATTATCGGAAATCACACGGTCACATACCAAAAACATAGATTTAACCCTAACAGAAACTACAAATTATCTGTACAGTTCAAAACATGTAAAAACTGAATATATTAATTTTTTTGCTTATATCTATCTACAACTATTGTCATTATGAAGGCATCAAGTTTAAATAAACCAAGACTTAAATTTAGAACATCTCCATTATTTGAATTGATGAAACAAGATTCATTGATATTCCTTTTAACTGTGTCATTACATGGGATTAAGGCTCTTGCTTGACTCCAGTTGATAGGATGATCTAAATCTCTCATATGTACGAATAATGCATTCAATATTTGCCCAGTTCTCACAGAATATTGGTGCTGTTTGAGACGTTGTGAAAGAGACTTACCGGTCTGTCCGTAATAGACTTTATCACACTTTTTGCAAGGAATTTCATATATGCAGCCTGGAAGATCTTTAGGAGAATTTTTTATCACTAAACTCTCGACATTAATATTACTGAAAACAACATTTATGTTAAAAAGCTTTAAAATTCTAGGAATATCTAAAAACCTTTCATCATAGGGTAATTTTAAAATGTTATGCTTACTAAATTCAAGTTTGTCATTAGTTAAATAGAATGTTTTTTTTAGCTCTTTTCCATGCCACATCTACTAAAGTCCTTGAGTATTTAAGTTTCAATGCAATATCATAAATAGTTTTAATCTCAGCGTCAATAAACTGCAGGCTACAGACACGTAAAGCCCTTAGGAACATCCCTGAAAAAACAGAGAATTTAACATTTTGATGGTGATTGGAGTAGTAATGAACAAAAGAGGCAATGGCAGTTGATTTCCGAAAGACTGAAAAGGTGAAATTTCTATCATTTCTATGGACATTTGCATCAAGAAAATTCAAATTACAATTTCTTTATACAGTAAATTTTATAGAAGGGACTAAATTATTGAGATTATTAAGGAATTCCTGGAGATTTTCGTGAACTGGCCAAATACAGAAAATATCATCCTCATACCTAAACCATATAACTTTTTGGGGCAAAATTCTTGGTAAGAGTTTTGTCTCAAAAAATTCCATGTAAATATTGCTAAGGACAGGAGATAAGGGATTACCCATAGCCATGCCAAACTTTTGTACAAAAAATTCCCCATTAAAACAAAATTTACTATCTTTGATACATAATCTTATGAGACTAATGAGGTTTGCTACAGTTAAGGGAATATCATGACGTTCTAATTCATCCTCCAAATATTCAAGTAAATCATCTATATATATATATATATATATATATATATATATATATATATATATATATATATATGTGTGTGTATATATATATATAGTATATATATATATATATATATATATATATATATATATATATATATATATATATATATATATATGTGTGTATATATGTGTGTCTGTTTGTGTGAGAGAGAGAGAGAGCACGTGTTTTGTGCATGGTGCATAATTAACGTCTTCCAGTCACGTGATCTGATACTTAATCCCGGATTGGTACGTTCGCCGATTCTAAATTAAATGCAAATATATCACTGTGGAAGTACTTCTCTTGTCAATAAGGGCCGTTCTCCTGTTATAAACAGTTTGGGTATATTTCTCATGTACCAATTCCACTAGCTAGAAGTGACTTTCAATATTGTTATTTTCGGTCAAAGTGCAATGGATTCAGGCTTAAACTTTATGATCTTTTGGGATGATTTTTATTTCGTTTGGGAAGCTTTCTTGTTTTTGTTTTGTTCAATTCCTAGATTTCTGTTAATTTTTTCTAAGTCAAGATGAATATTTGTATCCTTTGAAAATTTAATCTTCCTTCTATTTCATGTATTAATAAAAAGGAAACTTTTAATATTCAATTTAAGTACGCTACGAGGCGTCAGTAGAATTGATTTCATTCTTTTTCATGTTCTTGCGGTAATGTTAGAGCATAGAGCAAGCAGTCCAGACTTCCTTAGTTTTTTGCTAAGGAATATTTACTCTCCACAGCGTTATCCCGAACTTTAGCTGCATAATAGCTATGTTCGAGCAGTAAACATAATTCGTATTACTGATGGCAGTCTCAAAGACCTGCGGTTCACCTGTGAGGGACTTCAGGTTACAAAGAAAAATCGGCTTTGTATTTTACTAAGATAATACTAATGATATTGATAATAAAATAACCATTGCATATTCCCACAAGTAATGATAATCAGAAAAAGGAAACGAGCTCTTGGTAAAGCTGTAAATGAATCATCTGACAGCGTCGCATAAGAGCACAGTGATAGGCCAGTACTGAAGTGACATGAAGATTATATTGTCAAACACCAAGTGATAAATTATTGCCACAAGAATATGTCGTCTTTTATATTATGAAAATAGATAATTTGTTATTTATTCACAAATCATAATTCTGACAATAATAAATTAAAAAATATCCTCAACATGGCGAAAACTTAGTAAATACTGTTTACATTAATTAGACACGAATATTGAAAAATTAAGAAGGAAAGTCTACATATATAATAATAAGAAAGATGAGAAATATATGCTACAAATACTTAGATTACACAAGAATAGAGTAATAAGCAGTAAAGGGAATTACGCAAGAATAATCAAGAAGAAAAAAAGGAATGTATAACCCAAAATCGAACGCATATCTCGTGTTGTATTTCCAGGCACAGGCACAGTGGTCGTTCGCCTGACGGACGAAAACGACAATTCTCCGCGACTTGCTCGACAATACTGGGAGCTGGAAGTGGACGAGACGTGGGGGGCCGGTCCCCCGAACAACATGACCCTCCTGGAGATGACAGCTGCAGATCCCGACACGAAGAATCACTTCTCTTACAAGGTATTGTACTGCTGGTTTTCGGTATTGAGAAGTTAACGTATCTAAGTGTACGTCTGTGAATGTATGTATGTATCTATGTATCTATATACATATGTATGTCACCAATAAGTCACCAAGCTGAGCTGCACGTGACGAACATATATGTAGATGACCACAGGAAAGAAGAAAACCAAAGACCATGTCTCAAGCGCGTACACTTCTTCAGGGTCTTTGTACCCCCAAAGAAGTGCATACAAAACACGAAAGTGCTTGGTATATATATATGTGTGTGTGTGTGTGTGTGTGTGTGTGTGTATACATATATATATATATATATATATATATATATATATAATATATATATATATATGTATATATATATATATATAGTACACACACACACACACACACACATATATATATACCAAGCACTTTCGTGTTTTGTATGCACTTCTTTGGGGGTACAAAGACCCTGAAGAAGTGTACGCGCTTGAGACATGGTCTTTGGTTTTCTTCTTTCCTGTGGTCATCTACATATATGTTCGTCACGTGCAGCTCAGCTTGGTGACTTATTGGTGACACATATATAATATATATATATATATATATATATATATAGATATATATATATATATCGAGCTACAAATGTCCTTTAATATCTAATTCGCTCTACCTCGGAATTAATATATTTTCATATATGTTTAACCGAAGGGGAATTCTTAGGCAACAATAGAATTGGCGGCCAACGGGCATGAACCATCGACATCTTCAATTCCAGGACTGGCAGTGAAGCCTTAGCCAGTCCTGGAATTGAAGATGTCGATGGTTCGTGCCCGTCGGCCGGCAATTCTATTGTCGCCTAAGAATTCCCCTTTGGTTAAGCATATATGAAAATATATTAATTCCGAGGTAGATCGAATTAGATATTAAAGGACATTTGTAGCTCGATATATGTATATGAATCACGGTAATGTGATATGACATATATATATATATATATATATATATATATATATATATATATATATATGATATATATATATAGATATATGTATGATATATAATAATAATATACATACTAGCTGACCAACCACCCGCTGCCTGGGAAATCTCTAAACTTGGGCTTGAGGGGCATCGGGAGTGTCTAATCATACCAGTGACCTTGAAAACTATAGATTTGACTCTAATATCTGTCATTTCTTATATTTTATATTTCACCACTTCTAAACTCCCCTCCTATCAGGGCGAACTTGGACTTAAAGGGCATCGAGAGTGTCACTATTCATCTCAGTGACATCAAAAACTATGGATTAGTTACTAATATCTGTAGTTTTCAGGTATTTTTACATGTTGCCACCTTCCAACTTTTCTCACCACCCCACCTTCTTATTAGAAATGTACTTGGACTTAAAGGGCATCAGGAATGTCACTGTTCATCTCTGCAACTATCAGTATTTTTTGTTGTTTTTAAATGTCACCAGCTTCCTACTCCTTCTCACCGCCCCTTCTTCCTATTGAGGCTGAACTTGGACTTAGAGGACATCGGGAGTGTAACTATTCATCTCAGCAACCTCGAAAACTATGGATTAGACTAATAAATACGCATTGCAGCATGGGTCCTAAAATGGAGAATCAACTCCTAAATTGTATAGTTCCAAAAATTGTATTTTCAAGAGCCCGTGCTGACATAAGGCCAGTTTAATAAAAAACAACAAACAACGTGGATTTGTTTCTTCAGTATAATTAATGTCTATACATACTACGCCAATCCGTACGTGTGTGTCTGAGCTTAGCCAAAAAGTTGGAGTGAAAATACACATATTTTTACTCCTTCATTTCGTAAGAACACATTTTTTTTTTTCGTGTGTAACAGCGATAATCTGTAGATATTAAACTCGTTGTTTTGACCCACCGTCGTCCAGCCTCTTTCACCATTTACTCTTATCTAAATTTGAAAGGATCGTCGTGCGTGTCTTTTCTTTTCTTTATTTGGGAATAAAACTCCGAATTCGAGGAATTAGAGCTGAGACTACTGTCTCTAAACTAAGAGAGAGAGAGAGAGAGAGAGAGAGAGAGAGAGAGAGAGAGAGAGAGAATTGTTTGTATAACAAAAACACGTGTCAAAGACTCGTTCGTTTAACCTTGAAATTTATGAAAGGTTTTGTTAGCACTGAAGTTTTCAGTCGCTCAAGACGAAAGGTAAATTTCGTTGGGTTGAAGAAACAAATGAAACATTTTTGCGGGCCTAGGTCAAGCTCAAAGGATTACAAGTACCATTCGACAGGCCTACAGCTAGCCACCAGACTCTGTGGTGAAAGAAGATGAGAATGACCAAGAGTGGATTGGCAGCTGGCAGACACAAGCAAGTGGAAAAGAGAAAAGAGCCGCTCGATTGCCCGCTGGATCGAACCTTAACAATCGTGAATCACCTTGCCTAAAACCTCAGAAGAGATGTCAGTCGTTATTCACAATTTGAGCTCTTTGGTGAAGCTAGATATTCGAGTTTCTCACGGGCTCCGGCCCTCTTGCCTTCCACGATCACCCATGCAAAATTAGACATAAATTGGCTTACGGGATTACCTGCCTCTTTCAACACCTCGATGTTCTTAAAGGCGAGAATTTCGGGCCTTTTATAAAAAGTTTCGAAACACAACCTGAATGTCAAATTGAAGTCTCTCCCAGTCGCATGTACTATCAACTCCATTAGTACGATGTCTCCTGGGACTAATCGACACTTGCAGCAGATATGCTGAGGAATTTGATATCCTTTACAATGAAATCAAGACCCAGAGCATGTCACTGCTCCCAAAATCGCTTAAGCATATTCCAGAACCACAAATTTTCCTCGAAAACCATTGTCGGGAATTCATGCGTGAATTTCCGTATTTGGGCCACGTCGTCACAGACGACCTAAAAGATACTGCAGACATAGAACACAGTCGTCGTAAACCATGTGCAACTGGCAACATGATTTGAGGGAAGTTTGCATTTTTTCACCCAGACAAGAAACTGCTGCTCTTCCGCTCGTACTGCTACTGCATAATAGACGCTCCCTTTGGACGAACTATAACCGAGAGGCCATGAGACGTATCACCGCTGGGCCCAATGACATTCTGAGATGCCCCACCAATACACCTCGCTACCATTCTGCATACGAAGATGATAATTTGCAAATCATTGTCCGGCAACAAAGTCCAGTCTGATCACGCGACAGTGTGAAGAATGTGGGTACCTTGGTTGCAGGCGTGACCCCTTTCTTATATTACCGGAAGGCTTCATGGTAGTTGTAAGTTAGTCATAAAATAAATCAAATCGTGTAGAAGAGGAAAAGTTTAGTGTGTGGAGAACGGACGCTTTGGATGTCTCTAGCGTTTTTTTTTTTTTTTGGTTTACCAAAAAAAGAAGTTATTTTCGCCCTTAGTGCTTATACCTCTCACAGAAGGCAATGCATTAATAGTGTCTCTGCGTAATACCCGGCATGTAAGCCTGATGGTGTTGTGTAATTGCAGATACATTAATCTCCATCTCCCCTAATCAGTGCCTACGAAATCTTTCAAGATACAGCTATTCGAGGTTTATTGGCATATGGAAATGGGTGAAAATGTGCTGTATATGTGTTGGTGCTTGACCCTCCCTTGACCACAAAAATGTCATCCGACCAACTTCCAACCCTCGCGCCAGAAACCCTGGCACCTGACGGTACATACCTATGCCTCACACAAATTCAATGCTCGAAAACGATTGTCATTGTACAGTATCAATCTAACCGTTCCAACGTCGAGTCTGCTTACAGTCCGTCCGTGCTGCCTTCTCCCATGAGGAAATTAATGTTACATATTCAAAATGCAAAGTCTTGTTACCAGATTCCATTCTTTGCGAGCAATTGGCGAAAAAACTTATCCTCTCCATAATATCACCTAGAGGCTAAGGACCTACTCAGGACCTGCTCAGTGGAAATCTACTCCGATGACGCTTTCATCATACCCCAAAAGTGACCTGCTGATCTAAGCCTTCCTGCAGTGTACAATGCAGCAGGAAATGCCATCCAAGCATCAAAGTCTCTCTCAGAAAAAATTGAGGAAACGAATAACAATCTTTCACTGATCTGGGACGCGATCAGGGACCCCTACAGGAATCATTCGACAGTCTTATAGCGAGCCACAACACTCCTTTGAATTGGTTAACGGTGTAAGGATGAGGTGAACGTACCCTCCCAAGTAGGAAAATCCCACTCTCCCACGGATGAAGCACCCGCATCATCCAAAGACCTATCGGAGGGGTCTGATAGACTCCCAACCTCCCTAGTGCCTCCAGTGGAAGATAGATTCTCAGTGTAGATCACCAGCCCTCGTGAGTCTTCCGACCCTATTTCCCCCCCCTCTCCTTCCCCAACCCCCTTTAGTGGATGACGATGAGAATGATCATGAGAAGATTGGTGGTTGCCAGACACAAGTGAGTAGAAAAAAAGAAGAGCCTCTCGTTTGCCTGCTTGACCGAACCCCAACAATCATGAATCACCTTCCCCGAAACCTGAGAAGAGATGTCACTGTCTTATTCGCAATTTGTGCTCATTAGTGAAGCTAGACGCCATAGTAGAGACAGTCAAGTTTGCCACTCTTATCTCCCACGATCTCCCATGCAGAATTAGACAAAGTGGCTTACAGGATCACCTGGCGGTTTCAACACAGTCATGTTATTAAAGGGGAGAATTTCGGCCCACTATGAAAGTCTTAACCCAATAACCGTTTTCTATGAGAAGCATCCTTGGTGCCCCACCTGTCAGCTAAAAGTTCGGTCAGCAAACATTTACGCTACCAAGACTGTCGGCAAAAAGTAAAAAACACATGGCAACTACTCTCCAGGGCGCACTATCTTTTGAGGGCTACGTCTCTCTCTCTCTCTCTCTCTCTCTCTCTCTCTCTCTCTCTCTCTCTCTCTCTCTCTCTCTAGGTTCTGTATCATGTTTCATATATTTTAACTCATAAGTATATCAACATACATGCTGCCGTTCCCTTTAACCACTTTCGTGTTTATAAGTCTGCTCTTTCCAGACATGATGATGATAATAATAATTTATCCCTTGAC
>NC_087202.1:100601711-100676711 GCF_015104395.2 Macrobrachium nipponense
TCATTACATTCGCCTTTTTTGTAATTTCGGAAGAGTTGAGATCAAAATCAAGAGCGAGTCACTCGCCTCATCTTCTGACAATGAACCAGCCATGAAAAAAGGACAGTAGTGGATTGCTTCAATTTAATTGTATAGAAATTACTGCTTATGTAACATCTAGGGATTCTTGTTATCATACAAGTGTACTACTTGGTGATTAAATCAACGTTGGCGGGACAGTTTGCAAATCGATTAACTAAAGGATAGAAAAGCGTCTTGTAGTGTTGGAGGTTATGGGGAATGTTAATTTTTTCGAAAATGCAGAACCTTCTCGTGACCTAAGCTTTCATCAGACTTAAACATAATCTCTCCTTACTTTCAGGCCACAAATGCTTACTCAATTGCTTCTCATTTGCACCTTTTTATCTTGAGTTACCCACGAGTGTCAGGAGAATATACACATGTCTACATATATTTGGATGTTTGCTTTTTAAATTCAATGGCGCTGTTGCATCATTCTGCTAAACACCCTTATTCTTCTTTACAGATCGTTGAGGAAAGCGGCTGGGGCTGGGATCACTTTGGCATCCGTTCGACAGGAGCATCTGGTCAGCTCTATGCCCTGAGGACACTGGATTATGAGGACGATACCCATCGCCAGGGATTCAAGTTCATGGTCCAAGTCACTGATCGGGTAAGTGAATAGTTACAACTTTCTGCCTCCATTGCAAGTATACTAATATTCTGAAATGCACAGTAGTTTAAAAATAGCTAATTATGGCACACTTCGACAAAACGACGCCGGGAAGACTGGCCACTGGAGACGTTTTCAGTTCCGCTCTCCTCCAAGTCAACCTTTGAAGTCAACTTCAGACCTCAGTAATAGGAAGTATTTTGGCTGTAGTGTAATCCACTCAAATGAACCTGTCATTAGTCTGGAATGTAGTTGCAACAACAGTAATGTGTTTTTAAGTGTTTGTGTTTAACTGGTAAGTACGACTGCAGTTAAGAGTTCTGTTTCTGTTTGAATCTGCCTTTATTTTAAATAGGAGTTTCCCCATAATTTACATTAGTTTTATACTTAATGCTACTCTAATTAAATGGTACTTTTTGCCCAGTGATATTCGTGTAAATCTAATGATCATTAATTGATTTTCATTTGATGTTAATTGACAACGAGCAACAACGGCACTTGAAAAATGTGCACCATTGCTATTTCAACTTTTAGCCCCGATGGTGTATGTACGTACATGTATACTGTGTCTGTTACTATTTTACAAAGTGCTTTGAGTTAAAACCAAATTTTCATCCCACATAGTAAGTAACTATTTTGTTGCGTTGACACGTCAGAGTACTTTTTTATCATTTGCTCCCTGTTCAATTTGAGTTACCCTAAACTAAAACTGCTTAAAGAACATGTCCTATTGGGTGTTTTAGCTTACATTCCAGGGTATTCTCTGTTAACTTTTCCCATTTACCATAAAACAGGGGGAAGTATGATAAGTTTAAACTTTAAATAATTAATTCATTTTTAATCAGGAATTCTAATGAAGTGTATCAAATCAAACATTTCCTTATAGCGTTCGTACTTCTTGCAATCTCAGTTCAACAGATTGTGAACTTTCTTAGTCATTTTATGTTGAGGAGAAGAGAGTTTTTTTTTTTTTGGAACACACGCACATTCTGTGCATCGTCTTTCTTGATGCAGTTATTTTTTTAATGGAATATCCATAACCTAAATTTCGGGAGCAGTGTACAATTTTAGAATTAAAAATTGAGTATTATCTTACATAAGTCTTACTGTTAGAGATAGGATTGTTTAGATTTTAACAAATGCAGCAACGGTCTTCTCAAATAGTTGTACATGGCAGTTTGGGTCTGAGAGGACCACCTGTTCTGTAGAAGTTTAACAGCAGTTGATATCCCCTATAGATTGGAAAAGTTATTTTACCAATGCAAATAAGTGTTGTTATGAATATTAATAACCTTTGCTCCTTATGCTATATTAATTATTGTTCTGTTATTTACGTCAGTTTTAGCTATGGTGGTGATACGTAGTTTAAATTAGTCAATTAGCGGTTTCTATTATTTTCATTTGCAGGCTTAAGTCAGATTACCTCGGCGCCATATTTTCAAATCTGCTGTTAACGTCTTGCAAGAATCTTTAAAATTTATGTTATTCATTGTTACAGAATTTATTGGAAATGCATTTTTGAAATCCTCATCTGTTGCTCGTTTCCGTTGCAGGGGGAGGGGGGATGGGTCGACCCCAGACATCAGGACACGGCCTGGGTGGGTGTCAAACTCCGAGACCTCAACGATAATCCACCTCAATTCGTCCGTCCTCACGCCCACGTGACGATAAGCGAGGACGCCCCTCTGGGAACTTTGCTGACTACCGTGTCCGCCCACGATCCAGATGTGGTAAGTATAATCACTGTCTAGACTTGTTTCGGTTTAAGGAACGCTGGATACTTTTTATCAGTTTTCAAAATGGAAAAGCTGATTTCATTGAGCGTGAAGATTGATATTAATGCTTATTACTACCCAGTTCTTTAAGTAAATGTAAAATTCCCTACGTAGTGGTACGACGTTCGACTCTGTAGTTGTGCCCAACGCAAAAGCTAACGTTGTGCTCTTTTATTTGTTTATGCATCGCTCGTTATTTAAGTGTTGCATACATTTTCTGCCAAATCAGTTAATTATATTAAATTATATTCTTTATCCTCTTGTTTCGATTACATGACAGGAATGCTTAGCTGCTTATAACTTAATTTGTAGATGATATTCATATAAAAACCAAACAAAAACATTAAGATTGCTTAATTTTCACCATATTTCCATTTTCATTTTTGTCCGATGAAAATGGCACGACCCCTCCTTAGTTCTGAAATATAGCGAGACTTAAAATCTGAAATAAAATTCAGTATAGCTACAACGAGAAAAATTGCCAGAATTTTACAATATGTATAATGTTATTCCATTTCCTGTGCGCGAAAACTGTTATGCTATTTCCGTAATAAATAGTGTCCATTCTCTCAGGCTGCCAACAATTTCATCATTTAAAGAATGGGTTTCATTTTCCAGTCTTGCTTATTTATGGTCCCAAAATTGACTGATGGTCGTGTGCAGGCCTTTTCAAAAAGAATTTGCCTTACCTGCACAAAAGGATGGATATTACATCCTCTGAGGTATCATAGAATATTTATGCTGTTACCTGGACATAGTGGTATTGATTTACAGAAATTACAAAAGGTACCGATGAAACCTTATATTTCCTGTGAGGCATCATGAACCCCTTAGAAATATAACTTTCACTTGGAAGGATAAACCTCTTATCTGGAAATTCATTGCCTGTAAGCGAGACTTCTAATTTCGGGAGCATATTCAGCTCCTGGGGATGAATTGTTCTTGAAGTTTTAATATCTTATTTAGAAAGATTGTATGACTTCCCAATATAGTTAAACAGACCGTCATCCATTAATAGTATGTGACTTTGGTTACCTGCTTATGTTTTCGGGCAATTATAGTAAATTATTATAGATATCCCAGGTTTCAGTATCCACAAGTAATACCATGTTTGGTGTTAGACATTTTGTATACTATACAACAGCATCCAGGAAGACGAGAGTTGTATCACCTTTAGCCAATCATAGTTTTTTTTTTTTTTATCTATGTTCAAACACCCTTGCTAAGCCGAGATCCCGTTCAGTGTTATTCTGTGAACTTCACCTGTTTACCAAGCTATCGAACTACTGACTAAGCGACACCGCTTCCCTTCCGGAAATACAAAAAACATGTACTACTACGTTATGATTATCATACTTGTTTATACATATTCAACAAAACACAGCACTGGAAGCTTTCGTTGAATAAAAAAAAAATTATGTATACTTTTGAGAATGCACGTAAAGGTTATTCTGTATCGGGATGGTCGAATGTTGCATTAGGCTCACGTCAAATTTTTTCGTGGTACAGGTAATTATGAATTAACCTCTGTTTTTGCGTCAGTAATTTATAATTTTTTTATGAAAGCTGTGCCTTAACTTTTTACTGTACACTATTTGAGTCCAAGTTCTAAAACAAATAACAAAGATTTTCTCCATTTTTCATAGAAAATCATATAAGATTTTGTATGTACTAAACAATTTTTTGTGATTCTAATCTCGTGCTGAATGAAATTTAAATGGGCACGTAAAGGCCAGCAAATTAATTTATGAAACTTAAAGAGGTAGGATTTATTTATAAGAGGTATGGTTTATTCATTAATTTGGTTTTAACGAAAATAAGTGGGGTATAAGCATGATGAAGACTGAAAAAGGAAGTATAAAGGAATATCTGTTTATTATAAGCTTCACTGTTATGGGCCAATGCAATATTAGTTTCTTTTTGATCATATTGTAATGTTCAGTAGAGGGACAAAGTTCTTGATGTTAGTGACAAAAAGTAATTGAATGTGACAGTGTGCCCAATTGAAATAAAAGAAAAAGGGAAATACTAGGACAAACGAGGATAGTGATACATGTGCGGTATAAACGAATTTAAATAACAAGAGAAGGATAAGAATCTATTTTGATCCTTCTTTTACACTATAGATCGAAATGGATTTTCTTTGAGAATAAAATTTAATTAGACAATGGACTTATTGGTGTTTTGTGTACTGACAGTTTTTAATGTTTAGTGGATGGGTTTGGGATTTATGTATATGGAAACTGGTATTATTACCAACACATTTGCAAATATATAAATCAAGACCGGTAACAACAGCAACATTACGAAAGTAATGCGCTATATTGAGGGCTAGGTTACAAGTACTTTGTTTACGTCTTGAACCGTTCAATATCTCTCTCTCTCTCTCTTTATTTTTTTTTGTTGCAAAATATAAGCTTCAACAATCTTGACTCCCTTGTGCATTAATATCAAGTTCCGAAATAAAGTGACGCTGGTGTATATAGAAATTGCATTCTTAAGCTGCGTTTCACCTGAAGTTAATGTAAAAATGTTTAAACTTCCCTGGAACTGGGGAAAACAATCTGTACTATTTTTAGGGGGAAGCAAGGTCCCTATAATTTACGCCCCTAGAACTCCCTCTCTGCCTTAGTGCCTTTAACTAACTGCCACTTCTTCCAAAAGACGCCTCGGAGCCTCTCTTCCCTTGGTGTAAGACTTCCCAGATGAGACTTCCAGTCTTAATTGAACTGCTGTTCGATGTGGCCCGTTGTTTTTAACGTTCATTTCGGCTGCAAGTGACAATGATTGCTCACATAAACTGTAGGGGGTTCCTAGATCGGTTTTCTGGTAACTACTTGTGTATATTGAGTGTACCGATTCCTCCAGGAATTGCGATACACAACGTATGGCTATTGGTAAGCAATATTGGGACTGTTATGGCATACTGAAGTGGGAGTTTACAATTTATCTAGGGCTATCTTGTTTTCTTACGAAGAACGTGATTGGCAGAAGGTATCTCGATGATAGTTGGTTTTCATCTATTTTGACCAGTAATCCATTGTAAAAAATCAAGCAACATTGTAATAATGAATTTTTATTATAAGAATATTGGAAAATACACATTGCTAAAATTAGGATAATAAAAATCTCCGTAAATATCAGATTTATTACTAATTATCATACATCACCACCGTTACTTTTTCGTAGGGTGAAGTTCTAGTCTATACTTTTTTTTTTTTATCTTTTATTACAAAAATACAATTATACACCAATAATTTACATTATTTGGATAATTCTGTTATACAAAAAAAATTTTATAAATATAAACTTAAATAACATTTTGTTTCAAAATCAATATAAAATCAAATCAAACATATAAATATAAACTTAAATAACTTTTGTTTCAAAATCAATATAAATCAAAATCAAAACATAGAGTTTTAAATTCTTTGGTTACATACTTGTAAATATTGCTTGTATATCTATATTTAATATACATCCTTTGTGCTTCTAATTTATTTTTCAAAAGAACAATTACATTTTGGCAGCTATTGTTATGTTTATAACACATCCACAAACAATACAAATAGCCGGTGATCAACAAAATGGCAGTGTTTTTATCAACAATTGATTTTGCTTCTATATCATAGAATAATAATTTCAAGAAAACTATAATCATTTAGTTTACAGCATTTCTTAAGGACAGAATTAAACCATTTCACTATATTTTTCTTTTCTCTACAGAAGTAAAAAATATGCATTTGATACTCGTTTTCCCCGCACTGGTCACATTTTGAGTCTTCTTTTAATTTCAACATATGGAGCCTTTGTTTTGTTGCTAGTGACTCATGAATATACCTAAACACAAATTCCCTTTCCTCCACTTTAATGAATATTTTTCCATTTAAGTGGGATAATTATTCTCTACCATTGGGGCTTCTTTCCTCCAAATGATTGAATACATTTCTCTGTTATTTATATATGGAAAGAGTTTGTTGTGATATGCTTTCCTAATATCATCTACTGCCAAAGAATAGTACTCAGGGGTAAAATATGCTACTTCTGATAAGCTATCTAATTTTAACATACCATTCAGTCTTACAGAACAGTAATACCTGGTTAACCCGTTACAGTTTATTAGACTTTTTAAGCAAGTTACACTGAATATTGATCTTGCCTTTTCTTCAATACTTATTATCCCTAAACCTCCTTCTAATTTTGGTAAATGCAGGGTACTACGTTTTATAGGTCGATACATACCACACCATATATACTTGAAAATAATTGCATTCACCTTTTGAGCTTGTTTTTTACTTAACGGAAGTGTGTGAGCTACATACCACATTTTGGATAATATCAAAGAGTTGATTATTAGTGCTTTCTGGTAAAGTGTTAGATACCTTTTACACAACATGTTAACTGCCTTTTCAATTTTTTTCTCTATATCTGACCAATTTATTTCACAAGTTTCCGCATACGAATTGCTGAAGTAAATGCCCAAAATTTTAGCACAGTCCACAACTTTGAAACAAGTTAACTTCCAGTCTCTTCTGCCTGACCATTCACCAATTCCTAAGATGACAGATTTTTCTTTATTTAATAATGAGCCAGTTGCTGCTTCAAATTTCTTTATTTCATAGTGAATCTCTATTAATGAATCATCGTCTGCAAAAATTACTGTTGTATCATCAGCAAATCCCTGTACTTGAATTTTTTCATTGTTTGGTAACGTAAGAGGTACAATTTTTTTTATTGGTTTTTAATGCTAGGTACAATGGTTCTTGGAAAATGACATACAATAACATTGATAGTGGACAGCCTTGTCTAACCGACCTTCTTACATTAAAGGTGTCTGTAAATAGTCCATTCACACATATCATACTTTTACATTCTTTATATAATATTTTTAACCATGAAATAAATTTTACTGAAAATCCAAACTTTTCCATAATTCTAAAAAGAAATGGCAAGTTCACCCTATCAAAAGCTTTGGACCAGTCCAAGTTAAACATACCTGCATTCAAATTATTTTCTCTTACATAATTCATTATGTCTCTTATTGTATTATTGCAGTGAATTATGGATCTGTTTGGAGTACCACAATATTGTTCAGGCGATATGATTTTTCCAATTACAAGTTTCAAACGATTTGCCATGTTTTTGCTAGAATTTTATAATCAACATTTAACAAAGTGATTGGTCTCCAGTTTTCAACCATTTCCAAATTTCCACTTTTTGGACATAGTTTTATTATTCCTAAATTTTGTGATTCCGATAACTTACTTTTTTTCAGCATACATTTCATTACCTCTGAAAAATCGTTTTTTATAATATACCAAAACCGTTTATAAAACTCCACAGTTAATCCATCACTTCCAGGTGATTTTCCTTTATTCATTTTATTCAATGATTCCCATAATTCATTTATATCAAAATCCTCCTCTAAAAGTTTATTGTCCTCTTCATCTACCTTTTTTTGCATTTCTCAAGCAAATATGATTGTTCTTCGTGATTTCCTTCAGTAAATTCATACATTACTTTAAAATGGTCTTTAAGATACACAAGAACAGCCTTTGTATCCGTTAGTATATTCCCACTATTACTTTTTATCTTCATTACCAGGTGATTGCCTTTATGCTGTTTCTCCTTCCCAAGCAAGTGCGATGATAATTTTTCCCCTTCCACTTGATCTTTTAATTTTGCTCTTATTTTTACTCCCTCACAAAGTTCATTTTGAAGACAGTTTATTTTACTTTTCAAAGCATAAATTTTCATCATATTTATCATTCCCAGCATTACATAAGCCATATAGATATTTTAATCGATATTGCAATAAATTTATTAAACCATATTTTTCATTTGATTCCCTCGTTGCAACTTTAATGAAGAACCTTTTACATTCCCTTTTAGCAAATTCCCACCATTCAATTACATTTTCAAAACAGTCTATTTTTAGTTTTACATGACTCCAAAAGCATTCAAAGTTTTCGCCTATTCCTTCTGTCTCCAGTAAAGACGCATTTAATTTCCAAAATCCTTTCCCTTTTTGCACATCGCCTATCCTGAATTTAGCAATGACCATACAATGATCAGAGAAGGCCACAGGCACTGTATCAGTACTTAACATATTATGGAGTAGCTGTTTAGTATATAGGCGATCTATCCTAGAACCATAGCCTTTTCTAATGTAGGTATATTTTGGAATGCCTTTACAAGTGCAAGTTACATCTTTTAATCCAACATTTTTTATGAAGGACTGCAATGATTTTGACACTATATTGTCCTTCCCTGTACTGACATCTCTGTTGGATGTAACACAATTAAATCCCCTCCGAAAACTACATTTTCAATATTTTTACGAAAATAATATAAGATTTTATTGTTAAAAAATTCTTCTCTTTCTTTCTTTTTATCTGTACCTGAAGGGGCATAAATATTCACAACTGGAATTTCATAATTTAAACAAGATATTTTAGCTCCTATTATCTGTCCCTCCGTATCCATTTCCTTGCTAATGACAGACAAAGATTTAAACTTATTTATACAAACTGCTGTACCTCCTTTAAGATTATTACTTGGGTTTAACAAAACATCATAGTAATTTGTGAAAAAACTCAGAGCTTTTAAATCCTTCACATTATGCTCTTGCAATAACAAAATATCTATATCATAATACCTAGACAAGGATAACAGCTTCATTTGTTTACCAACGTCATTTAACCCGTTCACATTTAAACAGCCAATTGAGAGATTGAAGGCGTCAAATTAATTAGATTCCAGCTTTTTCCTTTTCTGGTCTCTCAATTTTTTCCAATTTTCCTCATCACTATTATCTTCAGATCTTGAATATTTTTGAGTTCCTATTTTTTTCTTTGAAATTCTCTCTTGACGTCATTTTCCATCTGAATTTTCCATTTTCCATTTCCAGGCGCAATTTCCAAATCTCCACCCGTTTCCATTAATCCATCTTCCATATATTCTGCATCATTTTGTCCTCCTCTTCCTTGATCAGTTCCGTGTCCCAGGTTAAGAGTTATCTTTCTGTCCTCTTGATGAACGTCCGCAGTCGTCGTGATAACAGTGAACTCATCAGGTGCAGTTTCTTGCGGTATAATCACCACTTCAGACGCTTCCAAACTTGGTCCACTATGTAGTACCTCATCATCGATAGATATCACCTCCTCCTCCTTATCTGAATCCTTATTCTCACATTCTTTGATTTTCTCACTATCCTCAAGTTCAATATTCATCCTTTCTGTTAAAACATGTAGCTCGTTGTTGCCATTTTCCACTGTTATACTATTGATATCCTGAACATTATTACCATTTGGTGTCTCTTCACTTAGTGACTCTTGCCTTTCCTTCTCCATGTTGCGTTCGTTCCCTTGTGTTTCGTTCCCCTGTGTTTCGTTCCCTTGTGTTTCGTTCCCCTGTAGTTTCGGCAGACTTGGAAAATCCTTCTCATGCTCAAAAATGTTCACTATTCTGTCCAAGGAGCAATCTACAGCAAAATGATTCTCACTGCCACACTTAAGACATGTCTTTTTCTGTCCGTTGTACATGAAAGAAATAGTATGTCCTATGAAAAGCGCCGATGGAATGTTTTCCTTAATTTCCATTTTAGCCGTCCGTATTCCGTTTAACAGTCCTTTACGTCTGCCGAGTGTGAAGTATTATCACGTATTCCAATAACTTTCCCATACGAGCTTAATACATCGCTCAACATACTGTTTTGCATATCAAATGGAGCGTACCTTATTGAGACAAATGTGAAGACACTGCTGAAATTAACTACTTTCACTTCCAGACCATTAGGTAAACAAATTACTTTTTCATCATAATTATTTAGAAAAGTTTCATATACACACTGATTCCGGAACTTCAAGATCACTTTATTACCTCGCATTTCGTGAACACCAATCAAATCTTCAATATCAATTCTCAGCTTTTCAAAAATTACATCATCAACATCATTTAAGTTCGGTTTACCAGAAAATATTAAACCAACGGAGTCTTTTCCTCCTAATGGGTGGAGCATAGAATGAAGCCATTTTCACACGTTCGTCCGAAACGCTCTTGACGTCACTTCTATTACGTCACAGCATAGCCTGAGGGCATATGGCCCGCCGGTCTGGCCGGGCCAGGAGAGTTTTTGAAAATTTCTTCTCCTATCTACACTAATTTCACTGTATACAGGAAGTGTTCACTGTCTATGCTATCCTTGATACTTTAAAGGCTTCATGACATTACCTTAAACATTCATATTGTCCTCGTTCACAGATAAATCAAGACAAAAAAGGAGCTTGTGAAATGTCGACCTTTGTTTACAGTCTGCTCTTCTTCTTCCTCTCGGGAACGAAATAACTTAAGCCACCAAGCGGCTATTATAACATAAAATTGGCCTTCTGTCGATTGCAGTCTTTAGAGAAAACTTTATAGACAAGTGTTTGGGTATTTGAAGTTCGACTAAAGTAATGTCCACCGGACAAGTCTATTTGGACCTTCTGAAGGTCTTTCGACGCTGTTTTCACTGTTGAGCTATTTCGTGCCTGCATACTCGTAATTGTCGGATGAACTTCTTGAAGAATACTTTCCGAAATTACATTTGTATATCAGGTTTAGAGCCACTCCACTAGATCTAGTCATGCAGCTCCACTAACTAGTAACTCTGAAGTTTAAAGCATTAAAAATGTTACGACTTATGAAAGAGTCGATTACTGAAATGTCAAGAACAATACTAATTTTTTTAGTCTATACTAAAAATTCTTGTTCAGGAAGGAAGGTTTTGTTTCACCTACCTCCTGGAAGAACTTTAATCAAAAAGGTACGGAATCGTCAATAACCTAAGTCTAAATCAGAGAATACATGTTTTTGCGGTGTTTTCTTGTTTGCGCTGTAGTCTGTTGTCTAGCAGTGCGTGCATTTTTCATCATCCGTTAGACCTGTAATTTTCTTTTATTTCTTTTTGAAACTAAAAGGATAATTCAAATTGGATTTTTATTCATGTGATCTTCGATTAAAGATGAAAAATTAGTTTCGTTTTAGTAGAATTACACATCAAAATGGACATCCTCCTTTGCAGAGTTCTATGGATTTTGAACTTGGTTGAATGACTACAGAACCTATTTCAGTCAATTTTGCAGTGAATCGTCTTTTGTGTTAAACACTATTCAGTAGTAAGAGATAAATTACTCCTAATCTCTTGTTTGGAGATATCTTCATAGACAATGATTTCTTGACCTTCCCCTGCAGTCAAGTTGCCAGATAACCCTAAATTTTATCATCTTGAACTTCATGAATCCCCATGTCCCCTGGTGTAAAGAAAGTATGTTTTAGGTAAACAAAAATGTTACAAGCAAATTATCTGTATTTTGTGCATAAAGTACTCTCATGTTGGGAAAAGGATACTAAAACCCAAATTAATGCCTTTTAAGCAAAGGAAGTTATTCCTCATTTATCCAATAGTTACCAACAAAAATAATACTCATTAGGCAACTCAAGGCATCGCTGACTTGGATTTTTCAGCCATAAAAACGAGAGATTTCCAATATCATGTTATCCTTCAACCATCATTCCCCCTGAACTCGTCTACACGCAACGTTGCACGCCCATGGATATGTGGTGTTGATGCAAAATTCATGATGTAGCACTTCACTAGTTTATTCTTTTACGTCTTTTTTTCCCTTCATCAAAGTAACTAGTCTAATCTAGTGCCAATATATCTCCTGTCTACACTTCTCATATTCAGGCAATATAGTTTTCAAGTCTAACGTAGTCTCGCTGACAAAAAAAATTTTTGCCGTCAACAAAGAATCGACGGCAAAATGACTTATCACGCAGTCATATTATTATACAAAACTATATAACTTAACAAAACTAATTCCTGTTGGCTTTCTTAAGAAGTTAGAGCAAATATGTATAACGTTGGTAAGCCATTACATCAAATATAACTCTGACTTCACAATTAAATGCCATCACTATCATTCAAAATCGCATGGCTATGAAGTCTATGTATCTAATTGTTTGGTAATCTTAACAGGTTGTTCAGGAGGTAGTTTCGTTTGAGCTATTCATATGTCACGTGGCTCGACATATAATCTTGTAGGTCCCTTATGTCTGTAAAACGGTAAATGTTGCAAGAAATTCACCAAGCAATTTTAAAAGTTAATGTCTTTTGGTTTTATTCATGAATTAGGTAAGCATGAGTATACATATTTATTTAGAATATAATTGCATATGACATAACTCGTTAAAGCTGTGATAACCTATAATATATGATTTATCGCTATTATATGGAGTAATGCATATTTGAATTCGCTGTATAAGAACCCACCTGCAAGCTCGCTATGAACGCACTAAAAATAATCATAGTAACAGGAAATATTTCTGGTGATTTGTGAGCTCAAGATGCCTAGAATTAGGACAAAGTAATTCATAAATAATTAATAACTTCTCAAACTTCATCCAAAACTGTGTGTGGGTGGAAGTTGGTGGTGTATGGCTAAAGACTGAATACTGCCATTTTTTCTTTGCCAGTTAATTTAGTTAGTGTAAAATAACTTATTATTTTATATTTATTTGCTCATTTCTTTGTAAATGTATCCATAGCATAAACCCTTTATATACAGCGATTTACATAAATAAAGAAAACGTAAATGAAGAAACGGGGCTTACAAATTGTTCCAGCCAATCACGACTGTAGTTACACTATGAAGACTCATTCAAGTGGGAAAAGTTGAACAAAGACCTGCAGTGTTACCATAACATTCTTACACAATAAGAAATAATTGGGTAAGGTAGCTGTATCGAAATTCCTGGAAAGAACTTACTGTACATGCCTTTTTAGTTTTATTATTTTTTTTACATTCCTTACAAATATTCATAAATTTCTTGCAATTTGAGCAATGTATCTGTAATTTCAGTTAGTGACCCAAGAAGCATTAAGCAATGTCTACATTTTTCAGTATTTTGGGAGCGTAGTTAATTGCCGACTTAAAAATGAAATATATAGCTAGTTTTCCCTTTTAATCCTATTTTGGGACTGGAACTATATCAGTAACAGTTTTGTGTGTGAATTTACTGTGGGTTATCTCTGAATTAAATCGAAAAGGGTTATGCCTCCTGTATATCAAGTTCGTTTTCCATGCAATTTCAAGCATTCCTCTGCACCCCTTTTGCAGAAACTTTGACTATACTTCTGCGCCAATTTTTTTTAAATCTTAAAAACCCGTTGGCGAACTTAAAATCTCCGTGAGGGTGATTATATGAAGCAGTCTTCAGTAAGAAATTTTTCCTTCGATTCTAGTTCTGGAGTCGAGTCCTACATTCTTTAGTTTATCTTATGACAAAGGTGACTATTGGTTATAATGTTGTTTGTTGTTTAAGATTAAGCTGGCTTTATGCCAGCACGGGCTCTTGCTCAAGAGCAGCCCGTAGTATAGGGAAGAGCTTTTTGCTATTTGACATTTCTTTAAACCTTCAAAATGTTTCTGCATCCCAGCACTTTCAGGTTTCCACTGTTTGTTTCAATTTTCATTCCATTCTTTCAAAAGTTTGTTAAATTTGATTTATTTTTATTGCTTTGACTCCATTTGAGGTTACAGATATCCAGTTATTTTTTCTTTCTCCAGTTAGATTCGGGTCTTCACAAGACTCCTTCAATTTGAATATTTAATTCAAAGGTAAAGCTAGGTAAAAGGCTTTACATTTCGTAAGTCTTTTGTTTTGCAAATGCGCCAGAAGTGGTCGTTAGCTTCAAAGTAATTAGTGTGGCACAAACTATTAATGTACCTTCATGACGCCAGACAGGTAATAATCAGTCAAAAAATCAATACTTTGACTTCCATACTTACAAAATATCTCGTTTATCAATTTTTGATTTGAGAGGAATTTTAAATTATACGCAAATAAAGCAATCCGTAACAGGAGTCATTCAGCAGATAATTACAGGTCTTGGACTAAGAAAAGTCGAAAATTATATAAACGTATGTATTCTCCTCTCTCTCTCCCGTCATCTTCTCCGGTTCTCGTCTCTCTCTCTCGTCCTCTCTCTCTCTCTCTCTCTCTCTCTCTTCTCTAATTTCTTCAGAGTTTATATACTTGTATTTTTCATTTTTCTTCAGGGTGTAGCTGGTCAAGTGGACTACTCTGTGGTGGGCGGTTGGAACTCACTCAAGGTGGACAAGAGCGGAGGCGTGAGGCTGTTCCGCCGTTTGGACCGCGAGGCTGAAGGCGGCGCCCTGGGCGTCGCCAAAATCCTGGGCACAGACAGAGGAGAGCCGCCCCTGACTGCCACCGCTACCCTGACGATGACGGTCACAGACGTCAACGACTGTCCCCCTCGCCTTCTTCCTCCGGACGTCCTTCACGTGACAGAGGGCGCCCCTCCCGTCCTGCTCGGAGTCCTGACGGCTACTGACGATGATATATGGGCGCTGGGGCATGGGCCTCCTTTCAGCATGTCGCTTTCGCCGTCGAATCCTCCTTATGTCACGGATCTCGTCAGTCTGAAGTTTTATCAACGTGAGTATGGCGATAGACAATAATTGGTTTAGTAGTTTGCTTACTGCGCATGAGAGTTAGGCCATCAAGCCAGCAGACATTGGGGTACTTCGACCATTCAGCAAGATAGAGAGATCCAGAAAAAAGTGTAAGAGTCTAAGGATGGAAATGGGAGAAAATCGTCCAGTTACACTAAGAAGTAATAGTTAAGCAGCTAGATTAAAGATAGGTATAGCAATTGAACCAATGTAGTATAATTCAAGGTGTTTATTGATGTAGTCCCTTATTGATTTGCAAAAACAGATAGTTTTCCATTTATCAGACTCTCATATCTTTTAATTCAATTATCTTTATGGAAAACTTAATGGAAATTATTAGGAAATAGCAGTTTAAATACTATTATGACCGTTATTATAATATGTAGGTAATCTAATGTGATCCACTGAAATTCTTAATGGTATAAATTCGTACAATTCGTCTCACTGTGGAGGTGTGCCGAGGATTTTATCTAGTGTCCTTTGCCCTTTTATTTTCCTCATTAGCATTGTTTTGGTCTTTCATGTCAGTTAAGGGTATTACGGAATTAGAATACTTGCTGACATATATTATTACATAAAGTTGGTTCCGTTAGTAGTACCCGTGACAACGAGTCAATCCAGGTCAAGGCTAGTTTTTTATTTTTTTATTTTATTTTATTTTTGTGACTATTTCCTTTCAAAATGAGAATTTAGATAGCAGAATTACGCAGTAACATAAGTTACTATGCATTTCACAGGCCGAGAGTCCTCGTTTTTTCTCAAATATCTTTCAACCTAAATATTTGATCGAAATGGTACTTCAATACAGTGTACAAGAATCCCCGTAATTTTTGGTAATATAGTGCATTGTCAAATGGTGTTAGTTAAGGCGTTTACTCTTGACTTTTAAAGGCAAAGTCGTATGAGGCAGCAAGAGTCATTTACAGATTCGAAGGCCTCTATCCCCCATCCCTTCCAACTCCCTCCCTTCCTCCCTCCCCCACTTTCACTATCTCTCACTCCCTCCCTCCATACCTTTCTCTCACTTTCTTTATCGCCGTGTTTCTCATTTCTCCCCTAATAATACCGTTTCCCGAGATATTTTTCAATACCAGCAGTTAATTGCTGAGTTCATAATGAAAAGGATAGCGAGGTTTGACGTACTGACCATAATAATGGTTAATTTTTCCCAATATATTGGTTTATAGTATCCTTGGCGTGTCAGGTAATAACGTGGTTGTCTATCGGCTGGAGCAATCGCTCTTATAAGTATTCACTGTGCAATTGATAGAGACGGATTTTTCTTGGCTATCATGGCCGCCATGTTACATTGACCGCGTTGTAGCAGAAATGCATTTGCAATACGACTCCTAACCACATTCAAAATGGAGAAAGCTGACAATAGAATAAGGATCAATCACAATAGGTAAGTGAATCTTCACAACACACTCACGCAAAAAGCAAACGCTTATTGGTCAATCAATCAATCAGTGTATCTATATCATATTATCTACTACTTTGTCTATATTTAACCTCTGTGAAAGACATAATTCAAGATACATGAAGCTCAACTCATTCACTAAACTCAGAAGGGTGCAAGAATTGCATCCTTAATACTGGCGTTAGATTAGTAGAAACGAAATTGTAGTGTGATATGAATAGAGAAACACACACTATGATAGTGATAGTAGTTTCCCCAAATTATACCCATTTTCTTTGTTTTTCTTTTACGGCAATTCACCTCCTGAGGTAGACAAAGCTCCACCTACTTGGGGATTTGGGGGAAGTGAGCAGACACCTCTCGCGGCCTTGGTGAACAGGGCGACGGTCTTACTCTCTTTAGCCGACTACCATTTATATAATTTAAGAAAATATATTAACAATTGAATTAACACAGAATTTACAAAAACCGACATTTTTATAGTATCCAGTACTGCTTTATTACATAGATATTTAATGGGTAGGAAAGTGGGAAACCAAGACGGGAAGGTCAAGAAGATGGGTTGAGGGAGGGATGAGTAGGGAAAGGGGGATGGAGGGAGGTAGGGGATAGGGGTACAGGAAGTTCGAAAAGCATAGGTTGGCGATGCTTGGCAACACCTTGTAAGTCAAGAGTAAATGCCCTAACTAACACCATTTGACAATATACTATATTGCCATAAATTAGCGGGAGGAGTCTTGTACACTATGTTAAAGTACCATTTCGATCAAATAATTAGTTTGAAAGATATTTGAGAAAAAACGATGACTCGCAGTCCCTGAAATGCATAGTAGTCACGTTATACCAGCAAAAATTGATACTCTTTGGCATGGATCGGTTATTTTGGCCTTTAATAAACTTTTTATAGTGCGTGATAATTGTACTCTTAGAAAATACAGTTCGTAATCTTGCGTACTTGAACTTTTCGTAAACCAATTTTACCTCCAGCGCTGTTCATGGGGTGGGTAGATCCTTATGGAGGAGGAGGAGGAGGTGGTGGTGGTGGTGGTTGCTGCATCCTTTTAGCAAACAAAATTTAACTTTTTTTTAAATTTATTTTATCTTTTATTTTTGGCGTTTTAATGGGTTAACCAAAGGTTATCGAAAGAGTGCGGGTTATGAACCCTTTGTTCCTTTTTGCTTATATCATACCCTTTATCATATTTACACATTTATGTTAAAAGGACATTCCCTATCGTCGTAGATTTTTTGTAAGTTTAAAATAATTGCATAAACCAATATACAGCCTCATCCCCTCTTCATACACACTCATTTATTAGCTTTGTATCCTACAGGTCTCTAGACGTCTGTCAGTACGATTAAACGCACATCTTTCTTTGATCATTCAATAAAAATTCAAATTGAATTATATATTTACTCTTTAAGTTTAAGACCCACACCATGAGAGAAAATGCAAACACAAAAAAATGTGTTTTTATGAAAGAATCTCTTTTCCAATTATGACATATATCTAGGAAGGAAAGTGCCTGGTATCCAGGAGGTGGACAGACAGACTGAAAAATAATTTTGGTTTGGAAGTTTTGTTTGCTAATCAGAGTATTATTAAAAATAGAAAGTCGGAAGGTAAAGCTTACTGTGAAACTCAGGATTTTCAGGCCAAGGAAGTGTAAAAGTTAAAACACTGAAAACCCCTCGCTACACTGTATTGTAAGCATTACTAAATGATGTTTGGACCTTAGCGGTTTCAGTCCTTAACTGCAACCACATTTTGGTCGTTGCCGAACCTCCGCTTCCTTTCTTTATTCTAACTGTCCACCCTCTCTCTACTCCCTCTTTGCTTTGTCTGACTCGCTCTTTTCTCTGTCTTAAGCACTGAATGGCCGATAGTGCCACAGTTCTTGGCTTGGCAACCTAGTTTTCACATATAGATAGAAATTTTTTTTTTTAAATCCATCCTGTTTCAAAAGCAGAAAAACTTTTACGGTCGGTTTTATCGAATGAAAAGAAGAAGTTGTCTTTATAGTGCACTAAAATTACTTCACGCTTTCACATGTAAAGAACCGCACTTTTAAGGTATGCAAAAATTTGTGTGATGGGTCAGAACAGTTATTTAACCCAACATTTTCTAGTAATTTAGAAAAAATTATATTCCCATTCAATCCGGTTCCATATGTGGTAACTATAGGCTGCAATAGTTGCATTGAAAAATATATTTTTTTAGGCTTTTCCTTTGTGAAATGGTACAAGAGGGCCTTTTCTCTTAACGAATCGAGTGGTGTTCAGAGTATAAATGGAAAATGCATGCTTTGACAGGGCGTTATTTAAAGTAGATTTTTCAAAATATCCAAATGAATATTTTCGAGCTTTGGACGTAAATTCTATAATTTGTATAATTTTTTTTTTATAAATAGGTTGCCGATCTGAGCGTGCCCATATATTTTTTTGTGTGAAAAATGTACATTTTCTTCAGTATTAAGACATTTTTCGTAGAAGTGGGCAGTTCCACCGGTGGCTAATGTTCCACCGTTTCTATTATACTTATTATACTTAAATCGTCGATTCGTGATGGAGCCCCTGTACAGAACTCATTAAAACTAACGGCACTGTATAACATGCCCAGCATGTATTTACTCTCCCTACACATACTGTGCCCTTCACCTTTCCGTCTCCCACCGCTTGATTTCCAGTACGTCTTTGATTCTTTCACCAAGATTGACCTTTTACCATCTCTAGGTATATCCACATTTCTCTCTTTTTCAATACTTCTTAGGCCGCATATTCTGTGCATAGAGAGTATCGGTATCTTTAGAATAAATAAACTTATCGTAGTCAGATTTTAACGCCGAAATAGAAATGAGCCTATGATCGTGTCCTTCACATTATTCTGTCTCTTGATTGTTGCCCAGGAGGTTATAACAGGTGCTACCAAGATATCTGATACTCCTTAAGCGTAAGATGGTTGTCTGTGATTAGCGTAATGTCAGGTTGCCACTGTGCATGTTTCTAAATTCACCAGTGACCTGATAGTGTATTAAGATAAGGCAGGCTAAATTTTTATGAAAATTAGTGTATCTTATCTGGTGCACTGTAGGCATTGCTCGTAGTTGCTTGCAGTCAACCCTCTTCCTCCCAGCTGCAACCACTTCTTAGCTTTTTACTTTACCTCCGTTCCCAATACCTTATTCCATGTTTCTGTCCACCCACTATAACTCCTTTTCACTTCTTGAAGCACTGAAGTACAAGAAGTTTCCCCTTCTCGGCTTCATTGCCAAATTTTCGTAAATGGAATCAGTTCACAGGAAAAATATAAATACGCCTTGTTTTGTTTTATAAATTTTTTGTTTGTCCTTTGCTCCACCAGATTTCGACAGCGGTCGGGGAGGAGCAGAATTATGGACCCGAGGTTCTCTTGACCGTGAGACCCATCGTACGATCCCTGTAGAAGTCGTGATTGGCGACGCAGGAGGACTCAACAGGACAAATACCGTAACGGTTGTTGTCAAAGACCTGAACGATAATCCCATGAAACCTGCTGCCAAGATGGTTTACCTATGGAAGACCCAGGTAAGAGTGAGAAAGAGAGAAAATGTTAGCTTGCCTGCATGTGATTTTAAAATGCAATTTGTAACTCTTATACGGTTTCACTCAGCAATTGGCGTTTTTCCTCCGCAGGGCAGCGGATCAGAGGCGCCCTTAGGTCGCGTGTACGTGGATGACCCAGACGACTGGGACATAGCCGACAAGACCTTCCGGTGGGCTGGGAAGCCTCATCCCCTCTTCACACTGAACGCCGATGATGGGTCCATTATTGCCTCCAGCCTCGTGCGAGAAGGAAGGTGAGTCTCACTTGAAACTTTCGTATACTAGCCAGTCAGACATGCTTTAATACTAATTCAAAATGCTTGGACAAAAAAAAGGACTCCGTGTCTTTTAGTTCCATTCGTCACAGAATGAGCAGTTGCCATTGAAAACACCAGAAGGGATTGATGTTTGTATTGAATCCCCTGAACTGTGAACATATTTTGAACTGTTGAGTGCATCTTATTTAATTTTGTCATATAATCAAGTATTTTTGTGTTCCGTACATTGCCAACTATACGGTAAAAGGTCCTGTTTGCATTTGTTGTCATAACAATGACCTCATTTTGCATTTCCTTTTACCCTTAAAGGCAATAGCACGAACTCCGCATAATAGGTCGTATCTCAGGATATTTTTCGCGTTATATGTTTTATTGTATATTTTCAATGGTTTGTTTTTTTATTGCTTAATTAAATCACCCTACGGTATTGACAGCCCCCGGATAAATTAATATTAGCGTTCTCTTTTACATTACCTTTTTCACTTGTTTAGCAGAAAATTGAATGACATTTCCTGCACAGCTTTTATAATCGCAATATCATATTGTTACAGGGTCTGAATCATTGTAATACTTTCGTTACTGAAACATGATTCGGGTGGGCGTAATTACCATAGATAAAATAATGTAAGCAGTTCGACATTTAAAGTTTTGAAAATTTAATATTAGTGTGTGTATTTTAGATTATATAAATATTAAATTTACGTCAGTAGTCTCGTTATTAAACAAGTAAAAAATGCACCTAAGTTTATAAGGAACAGTCGAGTTTTCTGTGCAATGTATAATGCTGTATAAAACCACCAGCTATGACCAGTAACTTTTCAGTTGTTCACCAGATACGGTAGAGTACTGGTGTGTCCCATGCCTCTGGAAAGTTCAGCTAGATACACAATTTATGGATAATTTTAACAAATTAAATAAAAACTATTGAGGCTACATAGTTGCAATTTGATAAGTTTGATTATTGGAGGGTGGATGATCAACTTGGCAATTTGCAGCCCCTAGCCTCAGATTTTTTTAAAGATCTGAGAGCTAATAGAAAAAGTGCATACAGACGGACAGATAAAGCCGGCACAGTAGTTTTGTTTTACAGAAAACTAAAAGCATCACTAAGGGATTCGGAGCCGATGGAACGCTCTTTTTCGGCACTAACTTTTTAGCAAAGCATAGGATAAAGGTGGAAGTTGGCAAGTGTGTATTTTATAACCCTACCTCATTTTTACAAGTATCATTTAATACCTAAGTTCGATAGTTTTGATAATTATAGGGTAAAATATAGTCGCCGATGCATGAACCGAGAAAATCGCAAAAAACTATTCCAAAACCATTCGTGACGTAAACATATGACGTCATGAGGCTAAGCCCATCCACACCAGGTAGGCAGTGCGTCACTAACAGTAACGGGTGATTGGGTATGCTTATACAGCATTTTTTGCATTTCAGAAGCAATGGCCGTGTTTTCCGCAGACAACTTCCATGTCAATAAAGCACTGAGTGTTTCAAATTTCATCCTATTTTTCGTTAGTACTGTGCATCGCCACATGTATTTGATTAACTTTTTTACTGAAGAAATGAGGTTAAAGCTGCGCTTCGCCTCCCAGCCATCCGCAGAAGTGGTAACGTGCCAGTGACGCCGGTATAGCGTATCCTCCACTATACATTATCAAATGGTTGTTTGATTTATGGTTGAATGTCATTTTACCTATATCATGGGCAATACGAAATTCTTTAAGGCAAATTAATATATTGTATGATGATATATAAACTTTTTAACAATTGTTTTAATCTATAGGTAAGGGGGATGGCTCTGCGTCACAGATACGCCATAAAGCTCCACTTGTTCGAACCGGTCTGAGTAAAGCAAGAAGTTGGTCTTTTTTCTAAGAGTAAGCGGCTTAATTAAGCACATCCGTCAATTCAGTGTACTACGATAAATAGGACAATGTTAGATAAACTTTTTCTATGCAAAAATGATTTCAATATGCAGCATTACTTAATTTGGCAAAGTACAATTAAATTTTTATATAAATTAAAATTCAAAGTCAAACATTTATTTGTTCAAACCCAAATTCGCATTTCAAAATCAACATTGTCCAGATAATTAACTGTTACATATCTTTACACATAAGATACCTGAGCTACAGAAACTTAATAACTCTGTGCTTTGGTAGCATAAATGGCCAGGAGGATATGAAATTGTCCCCGTGGTTGTAAGACGGCTTGCCACTTTGTATACAAGCAAGACTCGTGGCAAGAGAGAGAAAATCCGTCAAATAGATCATTATTTCTATAGTGGGTAATAGTCACTTGGCGACACTCATCTCTTGCTGCAGCAAATGGAAGGCTATTATAGAGTCGGAACCTAAGGTAAAACAAACTGGATTGTAATTTTGTATTCCCGCCCTGGATAGCTGTAGCTCAAGCAAATGAGCTATAGACTGGTTCATTATACGGATGAGTTGAATACAATGAATTATTTGTTAAGTAGAAGCAATACGAATATCAAGAAAATGGAAAAGTTCCACGCTAACAATTCAGTCCCAACAACTATACCGTGGAAGTTGCGATGAAACTGCTACTACAGGGTGGAGCTTCATGACGTCATAGGTTTACGTCACTATGGCGAGGCTTGACAACACTTTATGTTAGTCAAGAGTAACCGCCGTAACTAACACCATTTGACAATGCATTACATTACCAAAACTTAGGGGGAAGTGTCTTGTACCCTGTGTCAAAGTACCATTTCGATCAAATTATTAGTTTGGTAGATATTTTAGAAAAACGATGAATCGCGGTCCTTGAAATGTATGGTGGGTTTCACAAACAGTGCAAGCACGTCTTTGACAATGACTGTAACGAACACTCTTATCAGTGCGAAATTTTGCAATAGTGTATTACACCCAGTGCCGTAATTTATAGGAGTATCAAGAATCACTATTTGTAAAGAATTAAGACACTTGTCCCTGTACAAAGAGGCAAAAACTCGATTAGCCAGAAATGGATACGAACACTAAGTTTAAAAAAGCTCCGCCTACCCTCTCCCTCCACCCCCACCTCCACCCTCCCCCCTCTTTTCTTCTTTCCCTCTCCTTTCTTCCCTCACCTGCCATCCCCCTCCTCCCTTCTCTCTCTCTCTCTCTCTCTCTCTCTCTCTCTCTCTCTCTCTGCAACTTGCTTCAGTTTAAAGTTATTTTGTATGATTTTTCTAGCTTTCTATGATCCACTCGGTTGTTACCTGCCAGTTGACTTGATTTATTTATGCATTAATCCGCTCATCTCTCTCTCTCTCTCTCTCTCTCTCTCTCTCTCTCTCTCTCTCTCTCTCCTCTCTCTAAAGTTACTTCAGTTGTTAAAAACCCATATTTTGTACCATTTTTCTATCTGCCAATCTATCTAATAATAATTTACATTGTTGTAGCTATACTTGTGTTTGGTTACCTTCTTGGCAATCCTCATTTGGACTCAGGGCATCAGCCATGCTCTTGTATTAAGAAGGTGAAGAAGAGATGGCCGCCTCGGAACATAACTGTCGGCATGGTTTCAGAAATGCGTTTGTCACGCGACTTTTCCACTTTTTTAGCAAAGAGAGAGAGCCGCCAATTGCCATCAGATTGGTTTGAACAGGTAACTCGACTTTTTTATCATCCTGTAGTTACTCTGTTACAAGTAAAATTTGAGCCTTTCCACCAGGCATTCATTGGAGTTAAAGCCTTGATTACACCGATGCACATATTTTTAAGTCATGAATGTTTATTGTATGTATGTATGTATGTATGTTTCGAGATGGCCATCTCTTCTTCACTTTCGTAATACAAGCATATAGCTGATGCCCTGAGCCCAAATGAGGATTGCGAAGTAGGTAACCAAACACAAGTTTAACAGTCGCTTTACCATCAATCATAGTGTCTATCGTTCTATCATACATTCACATAACTCTCACTCTAATAACCATTTACATTACCACTATCAGAGAGAGAGAGAGAGAGAGAGAGAGAGAGAGAGAGAGAGAGAGAGAGAGAGATGAGGGGATCAATACATAGATCAATCAGTAAACTGGCTGGTAACACAACCTAGTGAATCGTTAAATAGATACAACAATGTAAATTATTATTAGGTAAATTGATAGATAGATAGATAGAAAAAATGTTACGAAATGTTTAAACTGAAGTAATCTTCACACGGAGAGAGAGGAGCGGATTAATGCATAAAAAATCAAGTCAGTTGGCAGGTAATAACCGAGTGGATCATTAGATATATATAACAATGTAAATTATTAGATATAGATAGATAGACAGATAAATAGATAGAAAAAATCATACAAAATAAGTTTAAACTAAAGCAACTTGCAGAGAGAGAGAGAGAGGGGGGGGAGGAAGGGAAGGGAAGGGAAGGGGAAGGCAGGTGAGGGAAGAAGGGAGAGGGAAGATAGGAGGAGGGGTGTGGAGGGAGAGGGTAGGCGGAGCTTTTTTTTATAATGTTGTGTTTGTATCCATTTCTGGCTAAGTGATTTTTGCCTCTTGGTACCGGGACAAGTTATTTATTCTTTACAATTAGTGATTCACGATACTTTTATAAATTACGGCACTGGGTGAAATACACTATAGCAAAATCTCGCACTGACAAGAGTGTTCGTTACAGAGTTAATGCCCAAATTCGTGCTCTGCGGAACCCATAGTAGGTACAAAATAATTGCAAGAATTAGGTGGTGTTTATTTAAAATATACGTATACTTATCAACTTTCACCTTTATCCGATGCTTTGATAAGTTACTGTCAAAAAACCGCGTTCCATCGGCTCTGAATCCCTTTGTAGCTGTGATCTAAGTAATGATGACCAGGTGTTTCATCCTGAGTTGTAATAGAGAAAAATGCAAATTATTTCTTTTATTCTCATTGGAAGGTAAAACAGATGCCAACCTTTCCTGAATGCCATTTGAACCATTGAGAGAACTAAAGTCCCACATGATGGTGAATCATTGTACCCTGAATCCCACCTCAGTCTTGGAGTTCAAGGGTATTGCATTGAATTCCAAGTGCACTGTATTGAAATTTAGGTACATTGTATTAAATTTAAGAGATTTTTTTATTAAGTTTCAGGCATTTTGTATTACATTTCAAGTGCTTTGTATTCAACTCCAAATTATTTGTATTAAATTCCAAATCACGAGCTTCATTTTCGTAATCGAAATTGTTTTTGTTATTACGGAAGAGTGCGAATTGTCCATCTGTGTTAACGTTAATTTTGATATTTCTTGACCTCGTTTTTGAGGAAACGGGTGCTGTCCGAATATCGAGGTTTGGATTTCTTCATGAAACCTTGCCATTTTATATCACATACATTCATACACACACACACACACACACACACACACACACACACACACACACACACACACACACACATATATATATATATATATATATATATATATATATATATATATATATATATATATATATATATATAGATATATGTATATTATATATATATATATATATATATATATATATATATATATATTTATATGTGTGTGTGTATGTAACTGAGAATCGCATTCCCATGTTCAGAGAGAGAAAAAATTAGAATATCATTCAAATTGGGAAAGTACAAGCAAACATGGAAAATATTTATCCTTCAAATTCGTCGGTTACCATCGATTGCTCACTTTACCCCGAAAGTAAATAACCCAACAAACACTGGCACAGGCCATTCGTTTTTGTATCAGGGTTCCGTACCTTATCATAGTTTTCATTAAAATGTTGTGGATGAATTATAGGGTAGTCCATGGAATTTATAGTTATGAAACGCCAGTAAAAGCTTCTCTGTGAGTAACGGAACCCTTGTGCGAGTTATATCCTATGATTTTTTGAGTGAGTATAACAGTGAAACATGAGATATTTTGCCACTGGATGACACTGGACCATATGTAGTATAAATAAAACAGACGGTGAAGTGGTCACATTGACGAGAACCACGTTTTCTTTTTATTTGAATAAAATCTTTATAAATAAGAGTAAGTAGAGTAGATGTGAGGTCAGAGTAGGTTTTGAACCTACGAGGCTGCTGAGAAAAAACATTTTTTGACTTCGAATTTTGATATAAACGGCACATTTTTCATCCTACGGAAATTGCTGAGCTTACGTAATCCTCTGACGCGTATCATTCCTGATATCTAGTTGAGTGGTTTCAAAAATTGGAAAAATTAAAACGTAGTAGGAATGTCCTCCGAAAGAGTAACGTAGTACAGTATATCAGAGCTGGTGATGCAATTCTCATCTCCGACAATTTTTGGGCTTTTACGGGAAATGGCATTTGTTGCAGTTGAAAGATTTTGAAGTAAATTCAGGACGTGGACATTTGGTGTATGTATTTCACGTTTTTCGTGTTGAATATTATAAAGGAACTTGACAGTATTATTAATGATAGCAGTAGTGGTTGTTGTTGTTGTTGTTGTTAGTATTTATGACATGTAGATGATTGTCTCAGTATAAACAAAGGAATATGAAAAAAGTAATGACGATTAACATGAAGTAAAAAAAAATAACCAAACAGATAAATTAGTTGTAAGTGACCCTTTACTTACGAGAACGACTATTACTAACATGGTTAGGAATGCTGTACCACCGTTTCTCCCAGTAAAGGTAATGAGCTTTCCAACAGTTTTGAAAGAGAAAAAAAATGGATCGAAAAAATTCGCAGTACAGGACTGAGTAATACTACGTCACTTAAAAGAAACGTCAATTCTGCATCTTTATTAAATGAATAGTACAAAAACCGATGAGACTTGAACAATAAAGGGCATAGCTTAAATTCTGTTTAGCAGGACGCTTTTCGAATCCAGCTAAATAGAAACCCTTTGGTCCTATATATGAATAGTTGAATCACCACTTCAACCATTTTTTATACACATCGCGATAGCGTGCTGCTGATAACTACAGAGAGCGACATTCCTCCTACATTAGTAGTATAATAGAGTTGATATTCGATCGTTTATCCTTAATATATTGGCATACATATAAAACCTGCAGAGAAGTTAATTATGTGGTGCGCAAATGGACTTCTGGAATGGAAGGTAATATCGGCAATATACTGGAAAATTTGCTGAATGAGTAAACTTTGCAACGCCTGTTGGCGTGTGTTAGGATAAGGAATGAAAAGGTGAGATAGAATGATGTTTGTCTTAGCTGGTGATACGAAGCTAGTAGAGTTTAGTGTTTGTGTCGAATGAAACTACTACGTTCATAGTCCTATTAAACAATAATAACTTTTTTACTGAAACCTGTGATGATTACTAAAATATTTCGTTCTTTTATAAGTAACTTCTCTATGATCAGTTCAGCGAGAAATTTCGGCAGCTAGACAAATCATTTGAAGTTCAACTGTTGCTATCAGGTATTTCATTCAAGACGCTGTTGTACTTGAATCAACTAATGCACGGCTTAATTCGAAGTTCCGTAGTGGTACGGTCTAAAGGTTTCCTGATCTCATGCTCTCTATAGCATAACACCAATGGAGATAGGAAAATTATGATTTTAAACTTCTTTAATTCCGCTTATTTTCATGTATGTGGTAAAACAGAGAGGACCCCAGTTCTCTAGTTTAAAAGTTCCGTGTTCATGTGGTGTCATTACTTGGGTGGAACCAGCGATGAAAACTTGACACACTTATGATTTAAAAGTTCCTCGAGTTCGTGAACATAAATTACTGGATGAAAAACTACCAGATCACAATATGTAGGTGAAGTCTCCATAGTAATGTGTCCTTTTCAATAGGTTTTTTGTTCACTGATATTCGCAGTGACCTCTTACAAAGTCTTAGATAAATATTTCCAGATTTTTATTCACGTTACAGTATTCCCTTATAGCAGTAAATACACTGTTTTCTGTTCATGTTAGCAATTATACGTATTATGTTTACCTTTAAGTTTTAGCTGTAAAGTATATTCTTGAGCATAAACAAAACCTTACTTTTCAGACGTGAAATAAATAGAATATTTGTACAGAGCGGACGTTCTTTTTGTAATGCAAGAGCTTGTGCCCCGTGGGGAGCGGGGTAGTGCTGTCGGTGCACACTACGTGGTGCACTGTAGACATTACTTAAGGTTCTTTGCTGTGTCCTTTCGGGCCCTAGATGCAACCTATTTTGTTCCTTTTACTGTAGTACTTCCGTTCATATTTTTTATTTCCCGTCTTACTTTCCACCCTCTCTTAACAGTTGTTTCATTTTCCAACTGCGAGGTTTTCCTTCTGTTACACCTTTAAAATTTGTTACTCAATTTTCTTTTCATCCATGAATAAATGACCTCATAGATCCCAGCACTTGGCCTCTAGCCTAAATTTTATATTCCACTTCAGTTCAACAGCTGCTGCGACCAGAGTAAACGAAGAGTAGGTCGTCGAGGTTTGGGTGGTTAAAACAATATTAATAATGATGAATGTTATATAGTAATTATTTGGAATATTCCTCCATTATATTTTCTGGAGCAGGTACCTGCTGCACTTTGCGGTGAGTGACCGAGTGTGGAGTCAGGTGGGTGTTGCTGCCAACGTCACTGTGGTGGTCAGGACCTTGACCCACGATGCCCTGACCCACGCTGCGCCAGTCCTCCTGACTCCTGTTACTCCAGCCGACTTGACCAGGGGCTGGACGCCCACGGTGAGTCAACCGAGAGAGCTTCTGGTTTTAGGTTACAGTTTTTGTGTGTGTTTTTTTTATTTATTTATTTATTCTTTTGTTTTAGTCCCGAATCTGACGAAATTTGGACAAAAAGACAGTCGTTGAAAATCTGCGACGTTAAAAAAAAAAAAAACTGATTCGTTTTACTAGATAAGAGGCAGTATTTCTCCGTAATTTCAATTATAAATTTCCAAGAAAAATACACTACTGAGACACCCTTTTTTAATGCGTGTGTGACTTTATGAAAACATATCTGACTTTTGGAACTTTTATATCATCATTTGTAATAACGTTGTAACTTAACGAATCGGAGGCAATGTATTTGCCATGATACACTGCGAAGTCAGACACAGTCAAAGTAAAAAGCTGAAATGTCGATAGTCAAAATAGGAGTTATGCTTAATTTGAGAGTCAGTTTGTTAGTCTACTAATTTGAGTCATTGTACCAAATGCATTTGACTCGTAATCATAACTTACTTACGATTTCATCTTGTAATTTTTCTACTTCATACCATGATCATTGGTATAATATTTTTCTCTCTCGTCCTACGCAAGACTGGTGGAGGTGGTCTTGGAAAACTGCTGGAGGCAGTTCACGACATCATTTCGGAAGGTCCCTCCCCCCACAAGGTAGAAGTGGTCAGCGTCTACGGGAACACCGCTCTTCCGGGGATCACTTCGACGGTCGCCGTCACTTCTCCCAAAATTGAATCGTCATCCAGTCACCCGCAAGAAGGGGAACAGCCAGTTGGTGCTAATTCATCCAGTGAGCATCCAGCGCCAACTACGTGCGTCTGGGTGAGCGTGAAGGATGACAAGGATGCCTTTGTAGACCCTGTCAGGCTACAGGGCTTGTTGTCTCTCCGCAAGGATAAGGTGAGATGATTTTAAATATTTCACGATGTTATTTCAGGTTTAAAGAATTTAATTTGAAGGCCCCAAAAATATCTCCAAGATGGTAATAGTTACTCTCGTGTTGTATTGTAATGGCTGTCGTGTTCTGGTTAACATAGATTCTGTTAACTTTCACTAGTCACGGAAGATTATCATTAAGTAAAATCATGAAAACTCTGTCATTTGAGCATGTTTTTTAAGAAAAACTACTTTGCGAAGAAGGTTTTTTTTTTTTCTCTTTTTTATTCACAGACGGTTTCATAAGTCAAGACTATAAATGATCTCGGTAAAATGACAATCCTCCCGCTTTTTTAAAAGCGAATTTGTTCTCAATGACTAAGACAGAATCGAAGTCAAAATACTTAAGAATAGCGCAGACGAACGTGATTTTCAAGTTGTGTAGATCTTGTAGGAAAGCAGGAAGAGTAAAAAATGAAGTACGGTGGTGTTTTTATCGACCACCTGTTGGTCATAATCCTATTTCTGGAAAAGATACAGCAATAACATATATGAACTCACTGAGTCTTAAATGATGGTATCATCGACCGGATGATTGCTGATTAATTTTGAAATGGACGAGACTATCAAGCCTTAGGCCATCATCAAGAGCAGTTTTATTTGAGGGAAAACAATAATGGAAAACTACCAATAAATCCAACTTTTTATTCCAATTTTTAGGATTTCGTTTCACGTTGAGAGTAATGACTCCAGATGTATGTTTTTTGCTTAATATTCAGGATAGTCATCAAGTCCATCTTCCTATTTTTAAGAGTAATATCGTGGAATGAATACCAACTAATAGCATTAAGCTGATAAAATCCCAGTGAGATCAACAAACGTTATGGTACATTAGAGAGTTGTGCAATCCATAGAAAAAGATTGGTAGAATAAAAACTTTTATAATTAAATTTTTACAGCCAGTATTTATAAACTACTACAGTACGTGTGCCGTCACAGACAGTCAGTCGATATTATTCCCGTATTAACTCTTATTGATAATACACTAAGTATATTAGTTGCTAGAGTTTGATTCCTAGGGAGTCTGATCCGCATCAGGAACAGTCAAACAAGCGCTCTAGTCAAAATTTTTATTTCACTGGTGCGTTTGGCCTTCAACATATTAAGCCATTTTCAATCTGAATAGAGGCAAACCATCAAATTATAAAATTAATATTAGTAAAGTGCAAATCGATGAAACCTGCTAACCAGAAAAAGAAAATTGCTTAAAATTATATAATCCAGTGAACTACAATGTCATTAAAAGTACGTCAATTAAAAATTCACAGTATATCATAGTTTACATCACAAGTAGACTCTCTCTGGGTGCTTACTAAATTTAGCTATGTTTCTCTTTAAATTTCTTTGATTGACTTTGATAAGGGGCTTAATTATCCTCATTATACATCACTGCATATTTTTGACAATTAGGCAGTGGCTTCAAATAGCTATTTCCAAAATACGATACGTATGCGAAGCTTTGGTAAGATTTTATCGACGAAAAATGTTAGACACGGCCCTGTCATGCATAAATTATAAGCCCTGTACATTAAAGTATTTATTGCTTTTAATTTGAACATGTTTGAGCAAAGATTAGAAAAAACCCAAACTTAATCCTTAAAGTTTTTTTTTTTTCTTCTTTTTTTAAGAGAATGAACTATCGGACTAGAAGGAATTTTGCGAGTTCTGATCGAGTCAGTCATGCCTCTATTTATAGCTTCATTTCGACATAATGACTTCTATCGGTTAGAGATACATTTATGTAAAAACAAATGTAACATACACATATATTAGATGTTGGCATTATGGTATGATATATACCTCTAAGAAGTCATAAACCTATGCAATGACTTGCTACACATTTCAGGGACCGCGAATCATTGTTTTTTCTCAAATATCTTTCAAACTAATTATTTGATCGAAATGGTACTTTAGCACAGTGTACAGCACACCTCCCCCTAAATTTTATAATAGTGCATTGTTAAATAGTGTTAGTTAAGGCGTTTAAACTTGAATTTTAAAGACAAAGTCGTATGAGTCAGCAGGAGTCATTTACAGATTCGAACGCCCGCAATCCTCATCCATTCCCTCCTTCCCTCCCTCCCTCCCTTCCTTTTTCTCTCTGTCCCTCTCTCCCTCCCTCTCACTTTCCCTCCCCTCCCTCCCTCCCTTTCTCTCACTTTCCATCCCTCCCTCCCTCCCTCCCTGTCCCTCACTTTTGTGTCGCCGGGTTTCTGTTTTCCCTGATGGTTTTCAATAGCAGGAGATAAATGGAGAGTTCATAATGAAAATGATAGCGAGGTTTGATGTAATGACCATAATAATGGTTATTTTTTCCCAATGTATTGGTTTATAATATCCTTGGCGTGTCAGGTAATAACGTGTTTGTCTATCGGCTGGAGCAATCGCTCTTAAAGTATTCACTTTGAAATTGATGAAGACGGATTTTTCTTTGCTGTCATGGCCGCCATATAACTTTGTCCACGTTGTTGCAGAAATGCATTTGCAATAACTCCTAACCATATAGGAAATGGAGAAAACTGACAATAGAATAAGTTTCAATCACAATGGGTAAGTGAATCTTTAGCACGCAAAAAAGCACACGCATATTGCTCAATCAATCAATCAATGTATCTATATCATATTAACTATTACTGTCTGTATTTAACCCTTGCAGTGTATTATTATTATATATTATATATAGTATATATACATATGTATATAATGTATATATAATATATATATATATACTATATATATATATTATATGCACTATGTTATAATATATATAGATATATATATATATATATATATATATATATATATATATATATATATTCACCAAGGTCTACTCCTCCCCCCCCAAAAAAAAAAATCCTCATGTAGGTGGAGCTGTCTACCTCCTTATTACGTCAGCAGGTCGTAAAGGAATAGGAAAAACTAAGAAAATGGATATTGTTTGGGGGAAACTACTGTCAAAATCATATCACCGTGTGCGTGTTTCTCTATTCACATCGCACTATAATTTTTTCTATTAATATCTAACGTCGGTAATAAGGATGTTATTCTTGTACCGTATTGAGCTTAGTTTATGAGTTGAACTTCATGCATGTTTAATTATATTACTTATAATTAATGTAAAGTGACGCAATATATTCATATACATACCTATTTTTTAGACAGGTTCCAAAAAGGATTTTACTTTTATTTCTTACAATTGGGACAGTCGTTTTTGAAGACAGCTTAAGTGTTTACCTATTCCCTATTTTCAGGCATTACAGGGTTTTTGTTATAAAGAAAAATCCACTTTTTTCTCATTTGTAATCAGTTAAGAAATAATTTTCTTATGTCTTTCACAGGTTTGTATCTTTATTTTGCAGAATTTGCAAACACTCATAATTGAGGAGTCGCTCGTATTTTGTTCTTTGACGGCAACAGACCAAAAATACTTTGATATATGTTTGTCAAAGGAACTATATATAATCACTAATGTAATCTGAATACTCTTGTTCCTTGTGAATTTGATTGATTTCGAAAAGTATATAAAAATGAAAATGAATATGTTGTTTCACCTAAACACTTTCCCAAGTGATATTTTGTTTAATCTGAAATATATATATGTATATACTATATATATAATATATATAGTATATATCTATATATATAATTATATAATATATATATATATATACATATATATATAATTTCAGATTAAACAAAATATCACTTGGGAAAGTGTTTAGGTGAAACAACATATTCATTTTCATTTTTATATACTTTTCGAAATCAATCAAATTCACAAGGAACAAGAGTACTCAGATTATATTAGTGATTATATATAGTTCCTTTGACAAACATATATCAAAGTATTTTTGGTCTGGTCGCTCCGTGCTTTGATTATAGTTTACTGTATTGCTGAGAGAAATTACAATATTTCCCTTATGAGGAAACTTGAAGGAATTACTCAGCCTCATCTGTGGTGGACCAAATTGGCACATCTATCTTTTTCTTGCTTGGCTTCCATTCCACTGCTACACAGATGATGGTAGATTGGATACTGGCCTAAGAAAAAAGCTTAACTGCTTCATCGAGCTTTTGAAGTTAACAATCAATTAGGGATGTCCCTCAGTTGAGTATCAGTGGCCCCTGTGGACTTGTTCCAAATAATTAGGGTTTATGTTCTGGATGATGATGATGATGATGTAGAATGTTTGAAACAATCCCTTGTGGAAACTTGCAGTCAGGTCTTTAGCATATTTAAAAGTTTCTTACATTTAAAGGATGCTTGCGTAATTATATTGCCTATCAAAATTAAGAAGTTTTACACAATGTGAATGCAGAGCCAGACTGCCATATTGGGATTAAATTGAGAGCATTTCATTTTCAAATGAAGCTCTGAATCCGAAATTAACTTAGATTATTTCCCGCTGTCTTCCTCCTCCTCAGGTTGCCCGCGTATGTTGATCAGCATTTTTTATTGTAACAATTTTTATACCATGATAGTCCTAGTATATCTGTAGTAACTCGGAATGTCATATTTATTGTTAAAACTTTTTTTTCATATAATTCATGTCTGCCTTGCAAATAAGTCCTTTTACAATACCTCCATTCATATCTTTCTTCCATCTTGCTATCCACCCTTTCCTAACAATTATTTAAAAGTGCAACTGGGGTTTTTCACCTATTACACCTGTCTAACCTACCTACTCTCAATTACCTTTCCAGCACTGAATGACATCATAGGTCCCAGCGCTTGGTCTTTGGCCTAAGCTGTATATGCCAAGTGCTTTACTTGAAATTTAAAGTCTAATGAATGCATACTAATAAGATGGAATTTACCAAATGAAAACCTGATAACATAAGCAGTGTTGTCTGACATATTGTTAAATAAAAGACAGATCAGCTGACATGGGCTATAGTTATGTTTGACGATGTATATAGAGGACCAGTTAGGATAATCTAGCGATAATTGTTACCTGAATTTATGGATAAATACAATACCCTTTGCATCATAAGAAAATAACGCTTGGTAATCATGAAATATATTTGGGGGGTTTTTGTTGGAGAAGTGGTTTAGATTTTGTTAAAGAGAAATTATATCTTGAGCATCTTTGTTTGAAACTAATGATTGATATGAAAGTTAAATGATGCTAAATAGTTGAATAAAAAGAATAGGTACAATTAAGTATGAGTCAACTAACGTGACTTTCTTTTTCTAACAAAAGCTGGAGAAAGCCACTGGCCTCTCAGTGTCCCTGAAGGACCCGCCCCCTGTCTTTGATAAAAAGGGATCCTCGATCCGGCAGGTCCCTAAGAAGGACACGGTGAGTATAGGGCATCCTTCTCACTTCGAAGGACCAGAGGACTCTGCTCTTTCCACTCTCAAGTTGTCCTACGAAGACGGTGCCTCTGTGACCTCTCTCGCTTCCACAGCCCTTCCTCTTCAGGTATTTTAGTTTTTCTTTGTTTATCTAATTAATTCTTTTCGATTTTTCTATGTAATTAGGCGAGAATTGAATATGATTATTTCTCTTATTTTATTCTCCATCCTCTGAAGTACGTTCAGTTTTCTCTCACGTTAATTTGATCGCATCTGTGTTTTAACTTGCGTGGGTGACTAGTAAGAATCCATGGTACTGTGTTCGTCTTGTTAACGCGTTCCCAACTTGAATCGTCAAAATGTTAAGGGTTTAACTGCCACGAGTCTTCAGTTCACTTACGACTCTGTCAATATGCAGAACATATTTCTTGGTTACACTAAAATGCCTTTCGATTATTTAGGGCAGACGTATTGCGTAGACAGATACTGAAAGGAACAATTTTTTTGGTATAAAACAAAATAAAAAACAAAAAAGAAAATAAAAAAAAGAAGATAACTGTCGCACTTCAAGCTTGAATGTTCGTGATCAAGACAAGAAAAAATTTAAGAGCCAGATACAAGGTATGAAGATTATGGTGAAGCAATTTGAGAACGGTCATTTTGCTTGTCAAATGTAAATTTGATTTGTATGTGAAGGCATTTCTTCATATGTTTATTGGGAGTTTTAGCGACTTCGATATGAAGGACGTCATAATATAGGGTCTGTAGTAAGAAAAAAAAATAGAATAATTCCTTCGAGAAAATTTTCATTGACCATTTGTGAGACATCTCTTAAAAAGAATCATGTGAGGTAATACTTCAATCTAGGAAGAATACAGTTAGATAGTAAAGATCTTTCCTAAACGTGACCCATAAGGGTTTTTGGGCGTCACTATCGAGGACTAATATTTCTTGGGGGTCATGATCTTGATGATATTTACAATCTTTGTGTGTGTGTATGTGTGGTTTTACGGTGATCTCCAGCGGGCATGTATTAAACACGCCGCAAAGGTAAACATAAAACGGGTTAAAACCCTTGGGGGTTACTATAGTAGATTCACATCAACCGTGCATTTGATGTCTAGGCCAGTCCCTTGCAACGCTCCTGATTGGCTGCTGATAAGCCAATCACAGGGCTGGAAACTCTGTCTCTCTCGAGAGTTCACATGGGTAGGATCTATGTTACAGCTCTCCTGAGGGATAAGTCTTTCAAAAGTATCCCGCAGGAGAGTGGAACATAGATCATGCCTATGTGAACACACTCGAAAGACTGAGAGTTTCCAGCCCTGCGAGTGGCTTATCAACAGCCAATCAGGAGCGTCGTAAGGGACTGGCCTAGACATCAAATGCACGGTTGATGTGAATCTACTATAGCTAGGAAAGATCCGACAGTAATGCAGAAACCTTTTTGCAGCATCTTTTTACTTTGTCTCAAAGTGTGCAGCAGAGACTCCCAGAAGCCCTTTTCTCTCCAGGTTGTCGACACGAACATGACCTCGTTGGTGACTCCTCTCCTCATCCGACGCCATGAATGTGTGTCCCAGGAACGCCCAAGGGGCCACGGCCACGCTTCTTACGACTCTGACACCTGCGCGCCTTCCAGCTGCCTCAACGGAGGCAGGTGCGTCAGATTCCCTTCGGGAAGCAGGTCAGTTCCTCGTGATTACCTCATAAAACCTTTACGTTGTATCAGAGAGAGAGAGAGAGAGAGAGAGAGAGAGAGAATTGTGTGTGACTGATGTATTCCAGAGGTATCGTGACACAGTGAGTAACTATTAATCATTAAATATATCGAGAATGGCCAGGTACTTCTTTCTGTGTATATAAAAAAATATATGTATATATATATATATGTATATGTTATGTATATGTATATATATATGTATACGTTATATATATGTATGTATACATATATATATATATATATATATATGTGTGTGTGTGTATATATAGTATATGTATATGTATGTATATGTATATATAGATATATTTATATATATATGTATATGTATATGTATGTAATTATAATATATATATATATAAAAATTATAATTATATATATATATATATATATATATTATATATATATATATATATATATATATATTATTGTTGACTGTTTAGCGTACTTTTTGCATGTAAACTTCGGCAAAAATTTTTTAAGGTAGAAAACAAAATTCTCAATAGGTGTAAACATCAGTATGAGTTGTTGCAACTGCTGTGAAGAGGACGAGCATTTCATGTTAAGATGAATAAGAAATTTGTGTTGATGAAGATGTTCATTACATAACCATTGCCGGTTACTTGACTTTTTACATATAGTACTTTTGCCAAAACATAAGTCTCTATTATATCCGCGTAGAGGGCTAGTGCCGTCATTGCACCCCACGTGCGGTGCACTGTAGGCATTACTTAGGGTTCTTTGCAGCGTCCCTTCGGCCCCTAGTTGAAACCCTTTTTATTCATTTTACTATACCTCCTTTCATGGTCTTTTTTTCCATCTTACTTTCCACCCTCTCCTAACAATTGCTTCGTAGTGCAACAGCGAAGTTTTCCCCTTGTTACACCTTTATAACATTTTACTCTCAACTTTCCTTTCAGCGCTGAATGACCTCATAGGGCTCAGCGCTTCTCCTTCAGCGTAAATTGTATATTCTATTTCAGAAATCTCTCTGTAAATGACACATGTTAATGACTGAAGTGGTCATGGTTACGAATTGCTTTTATTAAGACAATGAGCAGCAATGTTGTGTGTCTACGTAATAAATGAGTCGTAAAACGTGTTGTGGATGTTGTAATTAGAAAGGCAAACATATATTGTGGGCAAAATAATAGAGAGATCTGATGGGATAGAAATTACATGGAGTTCTACAAGGCCAAAAAAACAAAACTCAAAATATTTTAAGAGAAAATAGATTAACTTTTTTTTTAATTTTGTTGGTATTTTGTTGCAATAAAAAAGGCAAGACAATTTCTAACCATTAGTTAATCATATATTTTGAGCTAGATTCCACGCATGCATTATTTTATGTTATCAAAAGTCGAGGTGGTTCAGTAATTATTGTGAGAAAAAATGAGAAATTACTTATGTATTTTATCCCCAAGCCGTAAGATACGTAACGTGATAGCGAAAAGCAATATGAATAAATGTCACATTTTTCCTTGAACTGGTGGCAGGTGCGTGTGTCCGGGAGGCTCGTGGGGTCCCCAGTGCAAGATCCTCTCCAGGACCTTCCGTGGATCTGGCTGGGTGTGGTTGAGGCCTCTCTCCCCGTGCCTTCCCACAACATTGTCCCTTCGTGTCCTGACGCGGAGGCCTCACGGGCTGCTCCTTTATTCGGGTCCCCTCGCCCCACACTCGGAGCCCTTTGGCTCCTCTTACTGGAGTCTCCCCTCGCCCATGTTGGCTCTGCAGGTGGTAGAGAGTAAGCCTCAGCTCATCGTCGAAGGGATTGGCAGTTCCTTCGTCCTCACAGTCAATGCGTCGGTCACTGACGGCGAGTGGCACACTGTACACCTTCACTTGCATCAACAGGTAAGTTGAATGTATATCGTTTGAGGCGTAAATTTTGGCCATTGCAAGATTAAAGAGCCTGGGCTTATGAGTGTTTCCTCACAAGTACCAAAGTTGAGGCCTCTTCAGTACTTGTGCAGGACGAGGTATGCTTGTTCAAAGGAATGAGCGTTACAGGTATACCGTTGCTAATGATTCCGAAGAAATGACATTAATTTGATACAATCATTCATATTATTTTAATATTTTTAATCTCAGCATTGAATTATGTACCTAGTTGGTAGAAGACTGTTATGGGTCGCAGCTAGGCAGAGAGAGAGATGAGAGAGGAGAGATGAGAGAGCGAGTATATACTGAGAGGAACGAGATGAGACGAGAGAGAGAGAGAGGAACGTGAGAGAGAGAGGAGGAGAAGAGAGGGAGAAAATTAGACGTGAGTGTCGCACAATACAACTTATGAATAAATTATCCATGCCTAGATTTTTTCTTAGGGTGATAAAAAATGGAAACTGGTATTGTGGCAAATTTTAATAGACTTTCAATAATTCTAATCTGATAGCTTTTCAATAATTTTCGGATTCCACATTACTGTGCATTTGCATTAAAATAGGCAATGAAACTTCAGAGATGAAGAAGTCTTTTTGAGTCTTCTTGCCCTTTATTTTGATGATTTGCATAATTGAAAACTGCAAAAAATCAGCTATGTTGCAATGGGATACTGTGTTTACCTTGGAATGAAAATATCCCCTGCAATTTCTTGTTTTCAGGGAGTGGCTCTGATGGTGGACTTCTGTGGCCTGGGATGGGACGAGAAGACCAACGACGATTCTCATTGCGTCGCCAGAAAGGCCTGGGGCCTTCCGGAGGGTCTGAGAGCGTGGGAGGTGCTGGGTCCTCTGCAAATAGGGGGCCTAGCTCAAGGACCACAACGGTCAAGGGATTATGGATGGAGTCAAGCTCCTACACCTCATTCGCTTGATGGGTGTCTTTCCAATTTAGAAATAAATGATCAGGTGAGGTCTTTTAAATCAGTATAAAGAAAGATTTAGTGCATAAACAGAAGTATTCCAAATGGAATTGCAATAGTATTTTGTTATAGGTTATTCATTTCGTTCGTGCAAAGAGGCAATCGAAAACTTTTTTTTTTTTTTTTTATAAAGCAAGACCAGCCTATTAACCTCGTTGACACTGCTAACACCGCTAATAATGTTGAAGAAAATTATCATCAGCGAGTAGTTTTTCTGGTTTTTTCGCAAAAACCTTTAAATGAACTAACGATTAAGTAAATAGTGCATGTATGTGTGTGTGCGCGCGAGCGCGTTCTGGTTTTTGCGCACGTGTGTGTGCCGACAGAAGTGCTGTAACGCGAGGGGCCAATTAGATATAGATATATAAAACTGTATGCAGAAGTAGGTTAGGTACAGACAGACAGATATGCATACAGATAGGTACAGTAACATGTCCCAGCAGTTATGAAAGTGGAATGATAGTCTTACAGCTTTATTGCAGCTAATGGACTTGGGGGAGACACCATGCAGCAAAGACAGCACAACTGGCTGCCAACCGCAAGAAACAGCATGTCTAGGTGGCCCGGGAACGTGTGGCATCAGAGGCGCCTGTTCGTGTGGGCTGAATCACCCTGAGTGCCATTGTGACCCTGGTTGGACAGGAGTCCGTTGCGACACCCCAACGGCCCCGGCTACTTTGGGCCCAAAGTCGTACATGAAACTGGCGTTGTCCTTCACCCCTTCGTCAAGAGTGGTGAGCGTCCAGCTGAGGGTCCGGACGCTTGGCGAGTCGACAGGGATGCTAGTTCGTCTTGCCGCTCAGCACACGCAACATTCTTTCACTGTTCACGTATGTTCTAGAATGGTCAGGTCTGTGTCACCTGTTGTATAAGGAAAAGCAACAAAATCATGGCAAAAAACGAGCTCTCGCATCTCCATTTTATTAGCGATTATAGTCTCCCCTTTAGTCATTCTAGTATCTGTCAGCCATAATACATCTCGGCAGAAACTATAAAATCACGAAAATTCCATCAAAACTTCAATATATTTTTTATATCCTTTTTATACTCTTATCTTATCTAAATCAGTCTTTCCCGTTGTCAATATAGTATCTGGTGAATTTCTAATACTCGACCAAAGATTTTCCAATGCTTATTTACCTTATGGGCCCTTTTATTTCTGTCATTCCATGATTAGCTTCGAACTGGGGTGGCCTGTGCGTCAGTGTCGGGCGCAGGGTGGGCAGCCAGGGTTGTATGCGTCGAGGGCAGACCCGTAGGAGATGGTCAGTGGCACACCGTGAGAGCCGAGAGACACGGCCACAGTCTCGTGATCAGCGTCGACGGAGCGGACGAAGGGCGGGTCAACAGATCGATCCCTTCCCTTGTGGCCCCCGGGAGGCTCAGCAACCTCCAGGAAGAAGTCAAGGGCCCGCCAATGCCTTTGGAGATAGACAAGCATGACGGAGTGACGGTCGGCGGGCTACCCGAGTTCCTGGGCGTCAGACTCGTGACTGTTGCTGAGGACTTGCAAGGCAGTGAGTCAATGAGTGTCGGGTTGGTTACAATTGGGAATGATAAGGTCGTGCTGAATAACGGTTTTCCTTAACGTATTAGTGATTTGGTAGTTAAATGGTAGAGAATTTAAACGATGGAGTTTTAGTTTTAACTTTTTCACATAACGTTTTCACTTCGGACGTTCCTCATTTCGAACGTTCCTCTATCTTATTTTACATTTTTAATGAATATTTCGCAGTTATTTAGATTTCCTTGTTTTGACGTAGAAGTTGGTACATTGCCCCTTCATTTTCTTAGTATCATACATACCTAGTGAAAAATCGAGTACGGTTTCAAAATGTTACAGAATTCCTCCTGGATTTTTGCTTGGGCTACTAAAAAAATAGAGTAGAATTTAGGCCAAAGGCCAATCGCTGAGACCTGTAAGGTCATTCAGCGTTGAAACACAAATTGACAGTAAAAACGTTAGAAAGGTGAAACGGGAGGGAAACCTCGCAGTTGCACTGTGAATGAATTGTTAGAAGAGAGTGGAAAGTAAAATGGAAGAAAGATTATATGAATGGAGGTATAGCAAAAGGAATGAAAGGGGATGCAGGTAGGGGCCGAAGGAACGCTGCAAAGAACCTTAAGTAATTCCTAAAACGCACCGGACGGGTGCGCTGGCGACACTTCCCAGTACACAAATACGTGAATTTGGACAATTTTGTAAGATAAGTGTGTATTTTTCTTATACACTATCTTCACATTTTTCTATTTGTTTTTCATGATTCATCAGTGTCGGTGGATTCAGTTAGTGTACACGTTTAAAATCCTTATTTTGAAATAGTCCTTATTCAGTGTACACGCATTATTTTTTTCTTTTAACTTTATAAATGACAGTGGATTCCACTAATGTACATTAATGCAAAATGCTCATTTTGTGCTATCCCCAGCATGTATAGATGACTTGAGAGTGTCAGATCGCCAGCTGCCGCTTCCCCCCGCAGTCAACGGCAGCACCTGGGGCCAAGTGACCACCTTAGACGGATTCATGAAGGGCTGCAACCCTCCCACCTCCTGTGTGAACGCGACCTGCGATCCCCCGCTGTCCTGCCACGCCTCCTGGACGCAGCCTTCTTGCAGGTTAGTGGGTGGTTCTCGTTTCCCGTGAAAGATTAGCATCGACTGTCTGTGATTTTAAGGAATAGCGAATATTCCTCTCTATCTTTTGAGTCTAACGCCTCAGTATTAGCAATTCTATTGGCCTTGACTATTAGGTGGGTTCGTTGTGCTACTTACGATCATTCTGTATACGTAGGTGTATGGATGGCTAGTGTTGAAAGTCTGTGCGAGATTCATGCATGATTCAACTGATGAATGTTTGTATGTGACAGTGATCAGTCAAGTTGTGTTTCTGGGAGCCATTCCTGTTAAGGAAATCATTATTATTATATTATATAATATATATATATATATATATATATATATATATATATCTATATCATATATCTATATCTATGATCTATATCTATATCTATATATATCTATATCTATATCTATATCTTATTCTATATCTTATATTATCTATATCTATCTATATCTATATCTATATATATATATATATATATATATATATATATATATATATATATTATATATATATATATATATGTGTGTTGTGTGTGTGTGTGTGTGCGTGTGTACTTGATAGATGGATAGATGTATGCATTATATAGAGATATGTATATATAGATATGGAGATAGACAAAAATTGTCACAATATGTAGAAATTATGACTGGTGTAAGCAAGAGCGATTATGAAACGGGTAAGCGAAATGGAATATTTTGTAAAAGTATCTTTGAAGGTATTATTTCCGTCAAACGTTAACACGAGAGAAGGTCTCGAACAGTAAATCAAAGTTTTGAAACGTAAATTCAAAATGCATGTACACTTAAATCGTAATAACAGCAGTCCTTGTCTGCTTCAATATCCGATAAATTTTAACCAATTTTTTGTCCAGCTGCGGTTCAGGACGTCATCTGGCTGGATCTACGTGTGAAGACGTCAACGAATGCCTGTTTGAGCCGTGCCTTCACGGAGGAAACTGCTACGACCTGAAATCGGGCTACCTTTGCCTCTGTGGACCGAACCACATCGGCGATAACTGTGAGTGGGCCAAAGTCTCCAGTGCAGGTCACCCGCTAACCGCGCCGGCGGTTATAGCGGCGGTTACGCTGTCACTCCTCTTTTTAGGTGAGTTATAAAATCACCCCCAACCCCACCATCACACCCCTTAGCCATAACATCCTATCTATGATGGTCCCCCTTATGAAATAAATAGTCTTCAATTCCGGCTCATAAGTCATAACATCCCATCTATGATGATTCCTCTTAAACAAATGTCTTCAATTCCGACTTATAAGCCATAACATCCCATCTATGATGATCCCCCTTATTATTAACCGGAATTGAAGAAATTGATTTCATCTTTTCTTTTGTTAGTTATTTGTCGATTTGCCCTCATTGCTATCCCTCTCCTCCACAAAATCCGCCAACGATCACATTCAAGACCCACCCATATTTTCTTCGAACTTAATTTTTTTACACATGTTCGCTGTTTCTCTTGTTGGGTTATCAAGTGCTTTGAAGCCAGAACTCGAAATTATTCAGAGGTCGTGTTGGTCCTTTTCCTTAAATGATGTTCGTGCGTTTCTGTTGTATTTAATATTTTTTGTGAGCCAGTCCCTACCTGGCAATTATGTGAAACTAGTCTTGAGAACTGATCCTAACCAATCATTTGCCTTGTAACTTAACACTATTGTTGTGGTTTAAGCGTTGGAAATTATTTTATCTGCGTTTTTAGCAGTCATTTATAAATTTCTCGTCTTCGAGTTTCTATCTCTTCAGATTCAAGTGTTACTACACTACATACATATTACGCTGTTGATGTATAATTTTGAAAGTTCTTGTGTATAATGCTTCTTTCACAATGTTTATTTTGATATCATGACTACATTCCCTTATGCACCTATTGGAAAAGGAGAAAAATATTAAGGGTATTGTTATATTTGCATATCGCACTAAGGGAAGCGAGGTTAGTACATATCGCAAATGAACGATGAACGTGACTCGGAAAGGAAAAACTACTACCATTGTGTATCTCCTGTCTCTTTCTCTCTATTTTCTATCACACCTTCTCTCATTGGGGCCGAGGCACTTTGGTATAGGAAACATGGACTAGTTTTTACTGTTTTATTTAGACATCTTGAGTAGCAACATAGATTATTCTTTTATCGCTTCCAGTTCTCATCGGAGTGTTCATCTCCTTACGACACCACCGACTACGAACAGCTAAGACTTTGGGTCACCAGGAGACGGAGCAAAGCGTGGACAAGGACTCCACCATCATAGCAGTCAGAATAGGATGCAAAGGATCGGTGATGACTCTCGATGCAGAGAAGAGGGAAACTTTCCTCGGGCTGAGGAGCAGATGGAAGGAAACCGCCAGAAACAAGGCGACGACCACCAAGAGAAAAGGACCGGGGGACGAATCGCACACCACCTTCCTCGAGTTGCTCAAACTCAACCGGGCCAAACCTGCCAAGGAGTCAAAAAAGGGTCAGTTGTTATTACTTTAAAATCTCCTTCGTTGTTCTTTTATTACATAGTTCTGAATAACTGACTTATAAAATTTTAATAAGGAGGGAGGATTAGGGTGTTGGTCATAAAATTTTAATGAGGAGGGAGAATTAAGGTGTTGCTCAAATGTGGGTTTTGCATATCAATAGAATAAAGGATAAAGTCTGTTTGATACAGAAACCGGAGAATGAAGGAAATAGGTGTTGTACAGTAACGGAATAAAATATTGATACTTAAAACTTAACAGAGGTCATGAATTTTCCTTCTGTAACACTCGAGGGTTGTTTGGTTATTAATTGTCAATTATTTTCAAGCTACGGAGATGACTATTTGTCTAAATTACTTTCAAAGGGGGTAATGCTGTGATCAGCAGTGGAGTCAGCACTGCTGTCATCACTTCTGCTGGAGTCTCTGGCAGTCAAGATATTGCATTGGTGGGAACCATTGACCATCAGCATCACCACTTAGCAGGGGAAGACTTAAGAAATTATGCGTATGAGGGCGATGGATCATCGTCGGGATCTCTTACCTCTACTATATCTGGTAAATATAATATTTAATATCATTAGGACAGGTGGTACATATGAATATATATGCATAATACTAAGACATACTCACATGCAGATAAACACATACAGGTCCCTTTTTTTGTGATAGGGGCATCTACCTTCATCCTTGCTAATCTCTGTCCCTGACTATTATCATGCAAAATTACTCTACCTTAGAATAAAAATGCATGTCTGTGCTAGACTACTAGCGTGCAAAATTACTCTACCTTAGAATTTAATGCATGTCTGTGCTAGAAAACGTCAGATAAAAAAATATTTTAAACATGTGTTATTTAGAAATTCACACTTGTTTCTATGGAAATGCAAACACCTCAGTAAAGGAGTTATTATTACCAAGGTTCAGTGACTGTTTCTAAGGTAGTTAACTGGTGGTATGGGACAAGAAACAGCCACTGAACCTTTGTAATAAGGTAGTTAAACTGCTAGTGTGGAGGAATTGTGTCCATTCACCTGCTGTCACCCAGATGTTAGTCTCCTTTCACAGCAGCGGCCAATATTCATGAGCTACGAGCAGGACATTTTTAGCCTTTTTAAGAGATTACACTTGGCCTCAGAATGACCCTGTTGTGTTTCTTCCTTGTTGGCTCCATGACAAGACATTTCTTATCTCGTGGCAGACATCCAGAGCACCTTTGCTTTGGCCAACTCTCTATTAGTCACATGAAGAGAGATTATCTAGCTAGAATCCTGTCATGCCACACCACAACGAATGGTATGTTGTTAGCAAGAATCATTTACCCTTGCATACTACCATAACCAGAAAGGTGACATTTCTTCATGGAGATTCAACTTGCAGCTATTAGAGAACAACCACCCACCTAAGGAGTGAGGTCCCTATACTAACATGACAAGAGTGCATTTCCACTGGAACACCTATGGTTTAAAACAATTTGTAATAGATATTTGTAAATTCTCCTAGGTATACCAACCACACCCTTTAGTTTACAACTCCAACTCAGCCAACCAACTTTAGTTGTTAGTGGTGAAGTAAAAGTGCTTTGCCACTAACAAAGTGGGTTGGTTGAGTTGGGGTTGTAACTAAAGGGTGTGGTTGGTATACCTAGGAGAATTACAAATTGCTATTGCAAATTGTTTTAAAACATAGGTGTTCCAGTGGTAAAGCACACTGTCACATTATGTATAGGCACCTCACTCCTTAGGTGGGTGGTTGTTCTCTAATAGCTGCAAGTTGAATCTCCATGAAGAAATGTCACCTCTCTGGTTATGGTAGTATGCAGGGGTAAATGATTCTTGCTAACAACATACCATTCGTTCTGGCCTGACCAGGAATCTAGTTAGATATCTTTTCATGTGAGTGATAAAGTAGGATGGCCACAGCAGAGTTGCTCTGGATGTCGTCGGCCAAGAGATCAGAAACGACATAGCCAAGGGGCCAATAAGGAAACCCATCAGTGACAGTATTCTGGGGCCTAGTGTAATCTCTTTAAAAAGGTGTAAAAAATGTCCATGTTTTCTCTCATGAGTGTAGGCGGCTGCAATGATAAAAGACTTTTCTTTCAGAATGGAATTAAAAGCTAGGTGGTCTCAGCACATAGTAAGGATAATTAAAAAGATTGTTCCTACATTTTTCTTTCTCTGTTGGATTATGTAGGATTAAGGATACTCCTTACCTATCTGAGCTGTGTGGGATGTTGAAAGGGAATAATGATGAACCTGTCCAAAACAACTGATGCATTCACTCAGTTCCACTGCCGCTGCACCACCACTGTAATGTTTAAGGGAATAGAGGAGAGAACCACATAGACAGTCCTCGAAATTTAACTTAACTGCATCTGTCCCCAGTACATTGTGTACGCTGCATGTACGGCTGCCCTGCAGAGGGAGGAAGAAAAGACAACTGATCTACTGACTACTATTTACACCGATCGAACGCCATCTGAGTATCCAGGAGAGGTTACTTTCCTGTCCCGAAAGCAGATTGGGCCATGCAACTTGGAACACCACAAATCCCAAGAGGATGGTGTCCTGGTACTTGTGGGTAACTAACTCCTTGAAAAGGATGAAGTTAAGAGTTCTTCCAGATACCTTCTTGCAATGACTTGGTCAAGTTATTCTGAAATGCCAAGTTATCTTTAAAGCTCCTGAATTTGTTCAGAATGACCCCCCAAAATTTTCAGTGTAAAGAGGGTGAACGAGTTGGTTTGTGATCCATGGTACAGAAGCTCATGGATCACAAATTTCACTCACCCTCCCACATTGTGAATTTGGGAGGGGGGGGGGGGGGGGGGGGGGGGGGGTCATTTTGAAAAATTCAGGAGCTTCAAAGATAACAGGGCATTTCAGAATAACTTTTTGGTAGTCACTGCAAGCAGGTGTCTGGAAGAACTCTTACCTCTTCAAGTTAAGTTACCCACAAGTCCCAGGACACCTTCCTCTTGAGTCCAAACTGCATAGTCCCCTAGTCTGCTTTCTCGACAGGAAAGTAATCTGTCCCGGATACTCGGATGGCGAAATATTGCCATAAATAGTAGTCAGTAGATCAGTAGTCTTTTCTTCCTCCCTCTACAGGGCAGTCGCTCATGCAGGGTACATGCTGTACTGGGCATAGATGCATTTAAATTGTGGTTCTCACCTCTCTTCCCTTAAACATTACAGTGGTGGTGCAGCAGCAGTGGAGTTGTGAATGCATCAATCGATTTGGACAGGATTAGCAGCAACATTCCCTTTCAACATTCCACGCAGCTTAGAAAGACAGGACCTAAGGAGTTTTTAAAAATACATATCCTGCAGAAATAAAGTGTAAAAACAAAAATTCATATATTATCATTTGGAGATTAATCCTAGAAAATAGATTTACTAGATTGTTAGAAATTACTAGATTCTAAATAAAGAGTAATAAGAATAGAGTAACAAACTTTCTAAAATTCATAGAAATAGGCATCATAAAGTTAATAAATAATAAACTAATATGTAACTATCAAATTATGAAGGAATTTTATTTCACGAATCCTTCAAAAGTTTTTTCATAATTACTTTCATAAGTTTTTTTTTTTATTTTTCAATATAAATCATCAGTTACTCTGATTGTTCTCTGGGTAATTTACTATAAATACATAAAACTCTTTCAATTTTCTTTTGCTAATTTGTAAAATAACCTTTTTTTTTTCTCTTTAACTGAGCAAATTGTTACGAAAACATGTATATATTCATTTGTTAATTGTGAGGTTAGCGATGTCAAGAAATAAGACTACATCATTCACTTTCTCCAGGTTTAAGAGCCGAATTAGAACGCGAAGAACCAGATACTATTGTAGCTGCCGATTTCGTTGAAGTAATGGACCTCTTGAAGAACCTTCCGGAGGCTCCTAAAACATCCATCCTTCTCGCCAGACTCAAAGAAAAGCGAACTTCGGTGAAGGAGGCGAGGGACGCCGAAGTCATATCCACGGTGTCTCTGGGGTCATTAAGGAGGGGAGAACCGAGTTGTACAGAGTACTGTAAACACTCTTCTAAGTTGTCTCCTCCAACCGTGTCTTCAGGGTCTTTTCCTCGCCCGCTGGAGACAAGGAACGTAGAGATGATTTCTCCCTCCACTGGTGCCCAGTTAGCTTGTATGCAAGATGAACTCACTACGACCTGCTGACAGTAATAACCTTATTGTAAATCTAACTAGTTTCATCTTTGAAAGTGTTATAATGTTATGGTTATTAGTTTAATATATATGTTCACCCTTGAAAGTTATGTAAATTTAAAGTGTTATAATACTGGTTATTGGTTTAATAAATGAGATACTACAGTTATTTTTACGTTAAGGAAAGAAGTAAATTTTGTACAAAATATCAGCTTTTCAACGGAAAATATATGAATAGATTTTGATTGAACTATCTCATATTTGTACTGCTACATTTTCACAAAAATGAAAAATAGTATTTAGAGATGTTTTATACATTTATATTATAAATTTATATTGTACGTGTTTTAAATGTATATTAAACGTGTTTGATAAACTTTCGTTTCATTTAAATACCATAAGTTAACTTAATGTTTTTAAACAGTCTTATTTTCAATTAACTGAAACAGGCATGTTATTTCCAGAAACAAAACCTCTGTTTTTAGATTGAAGACGATTCCCAACTTCAATCCTTTCCAGAAGTAGAACCTCTATTTTAAATAAAAATGTACAAATCTACAGAAACGGAGATAGATTTTGGATTGATTTCTATTTCGTCCGGTAGTCTCAAAGAGAGAATGACAACTAACAAACCTAGAACGTCTGCTTTACTCTATAGTAACAACGACCAAATATTTAACACAGGAATAGTTATAAAGTTTGGATTCTATTTAAAAGTAAATATTCCAGGAATTAAGAGTTCATTTATCTGTTATTACAAATATATGCCTGCTGATTTTATATAACTTGTTTGTACATTCGTTAATTTAAATTATCAAATAATATATATACGAGTTGTCATCAATCAGATTTTTACAAAAAAAAAAAAAAAAAAAAACAGTGTTTGCCCTAGGTATCCAGCTGTAGTACATCCCATTTCGTATTCCTTGATGGAGGTGCAATTTTCGAGACCGAAAAGACCAGTTAATAATACCAGGGGTAAGAGAGGGGGGGATTGGGGGTCCTAACCGCCATCCCTATTACCGGCTGAAGATAAGCCTTCCCTTTTCTGTAGAGTAGACCTCTCAAGTGCTGTAACCCTGAAAAAGTATTTATCGTAAATACTTAAAGCTGATGTAGTACAATCTTTCTGCAGATAAATAAAAGTCTGTTACTATGGATACATCAATGTAAAACAAAGTCATTTTGGTTCAAAGAATAAATATCAACAGGGAAGAAAAAGATTGAACCCTTATCTTAGAAACCTAACGTTTTTCCTAGGTATTTGTTTGTTTAGTCGATGAAACTTTCGCAATTATAAAAATAATTCAAAGATTTAAATTTTCATCTGCAAGATCAGTCTATGAAACTTGCGCAATGGAATGATTATTTAAATTTTCATCTGCAAGATCAGTCGATTGAACTTTCGCAATTCTAAAGTAAACAAGAAAATAATGTTGTCCACTCAATGATGTAAACTTTTACTTACACCTATTTCTACTCTTTTTCATAACTTGGCGACGGTTTAATTAAGTACTGTGAACTATTTAATATACAGAAACTCCAGCGGAAAGAAATATCCAAGTATATATTAATAAAAAATTAAATGTTAATACAGTTATATACCAGTTATAATTAACTCTACGGAATTAATTATATAAATTTAATTATAATGTAAAATGGTTAAAGTATAGACAAAATATATGAATATATAAATGCAATTCGTTATAATTACGAATGTTAAAATATGGACACTGATGTAAATATTTTCATGATTAATAAAGTAAATATAGAACACCAGTGCTAATTAAACTGAGAAAAATACTTATAACAAAATACGTTAACACTAAGTAAAAAATTTAGCAAATACAATTATGATAATCTCTGGAGAAATGAAGCATGAATTATCATAAAAATTAAGATTAAAAACAGGCATAAGAATGTAAATGCTGACAAAAATATAATAATATAAATTCACAGAGATTTTATATTTTGTCTTTCTAGCATAAAGAATATATAAAATTACAAAAAAAGAGACTATATATATATAAGATATAATAATAGATCATATATTAGAATATATATATATATATATTTATAATAATATATATACCAGTTGCCATGCAGAATATTTAAAACAAAAAAAAAAAAAAAATAGGTCCAACTTTCGAGGCCGAAAAGACCAGGTAATAATACCAGGGGAAAGAGAGGGACGGATTAGGGGTCCTAACCGCCTCCCCTACTACCGGCTGAAGATAAGACTTCCCTTTTCAGTAGGGTAGACCCTCTCAGTCCTAATGGAAGAGAACCCGACCTCAGTTCTGTAACCCTGAAAAGGTATTTACCGTTAATACTTAAAGCTGATGTAATACAATCCTACTATTATTAAAAAAAATAAGAGATGCATCAACTTCACTTTGGTTCAAGTAATGAACATTGACATGAAAAGAAAAAGATTTAACACCTTTTTCCTAGAAACCTAAGCTTTTCTATGTGCTTGTATTTTTATCCGTAAGATCAGTGAATGAAACATTAGCAATCAGTGAATGAAATATTTGCAATCAACAAAATAATTCAAGATTATAAAAAGAAATATTCCAGTCAACGTTGTCAACTATTACTTACACCTACAGGAGAGAGTACAATACTCTTTTTCATAATTTGGCGACGGCCAAATTACGTACTGTGAACTATTTGATATACAGAAACACCAGTTGAAAGAAATATACAGTATATTAACAAATATGAATATAAAAAATGTTAATACAACTATATATCGCTACGGAATTCAAGAATTATATACAATTATATAATTATCTTTGTGATATAAAATGGTTCAACACAGATGTACAAATATGAATGTATATGGAGTTCAATGTAATTAGGAATGGTACAATATTGGCACCGATGCAGATTTTCATGAATAATGAAGTAAATATAAGTATTAACACTTGTGCTAGATAAACTGAGAAAAATACTTCTAACAAAATACGATAACAGCGCGTAAAGAAATGTAGAAAATGTAATTATGATCATTACTAGAGAAATGATGAAGTAAGAATGATTATAAAAATTAGAATAAAAACAAACATATGAATGTAAATGCTAACAAATTTAGACCTAAGATTCTATATTTTGTCTTTTCGTATAAAAATATATTAAATTACAAAATACTAAATGGAAAACAATGATAAAAAAAGGTAGATACTGACAAAAAAAAAAAAACAGAACTACAGTTACAGCAACAGAACCTCTGTTTTTAGATTGACGACGATTTCCAGCTACGCTGCGTTCCAGACGTAGAACCTCTATTTTAGATTTAAAAAAAAAATATCCGAATCTACTGATATGCTTTATAAGGAAGAATAATTAGATAATTAGTATTGTCAAGCGAATGGGGGTCTCTAAAACAGAATGACAGCTGACATACCTAGAGCTTAATGTCTACTTTACTCTAACAATGGACCAAATATTTAACACATCCCATTAATTATAAAGTTTGGATTCTATTTCAAAGTAAATATTTCAGGAATTAAGAGCTAATTTATGTGGAATTCAACATCAAAAATGCCAGTTAATACTATATACCTTGTACTTCGTACATTCGTTAATTTAAATAATATATACCAGTTTTCATCATTCAGACATTTGTAAAAAAAAAAAAAAAATATCGTGTTTACCCGAGGCATCCAGCTGTATATATATGCCATTTCGTATTCCTTGATGAAGGTGCAATTTTGGAGGCCGAAAAGACCAGGTAATAATACCAGGGGTAAGAGAGGGGGGATTGGGGGTCCTAACCGCCTCCCCTACTACCGGCTAAAGATAAGCCTTCCCTTTTCTGTAGGGTAGTCCTAATGGAAGAGAACCCGACCTCAGTGCTGTAACCCTGAAAAAGTAATTACCGTTAAGACTTAAAGCTGATGTAATACAATCCTACTGTAGATAACCGTAAAGTCTATTATTAGAAAATTTATGAGATGCATCAACGTCACTTTGGTTCAAAGAATGAATATTGGCGGGCAAAAAGAGATTGAACCATTTTCCTAGAAACCTAACGTTTTCCATAGGTGTATGTATTTCTATCTGCAAGATCAGTGAATGAAACATTCGCGACTATAAAAATAATTCAAGATTATAACAAAAAAAAGTTTCCAGTCAACGTTGTCAACTATTACTTACACCTACAGTAGAGAGTACTATACTCGTTTTCATAACTTGGCGACGGCTAAATCAAGTACTGTGAACTACTATGAGATTCAGGGCCTCTGTAACACGGTTTTTTCGCAATAACTTTTTATCTATCCATTTCATAAATATAACGCTTATTCGGAATACATATTATATCAACACATAAATTTTGAGTGTATTCTGCACTACGTAGGTTGAATAAATTTGGTACTTATAATGTAAAAGTGACCTTTTTTGAAGACGGGCCAACTTACTCAGAGAAAAGGTTTCGAACGCACTCGTTACGTAACTTATGACAGCATTTCTTCCCTCTTTCTCGATGGATGATTGGCTATACGTAACGAAGGCTAAACCTCTGGCAACAATGACATACAAATTTAAATACAAGCAAAGCAGTACACCTTTATGAACTCTGGAACCTCTCCACTGATAATTGTCATAATGAACAAACCAACAAAATATGTTAATGAATACAAAAACACTTCGATTATTAGTCTAACTCCCAAAATAAGTTTCCAAAGAAATTACAGTCTACTTTATAGCTCACAATCAGATTGACAAGATGTAGGGAATAGTTGGTAATTATCAAAAACATAGTAGACAAGCTTGATTTGATAACTGCTATATCCAATGTCAAGCAATTTTTATTTATTGGCTATCTACCTATTTACTGAAAAAAAAAAAAAAATAGCCGGTACCGTATATTGGCTTTAAACCTTCACCAATAATTATCGTCAGAATGATGACTTCATGAGGCTCCACCCACTTTCGCCTCGTTATAATTCAGGATAACACTGAAGGCTACCATGGGCATTGTTGGATTAGAAAATTTAACTTCTGGCTATAAAAACTAATTTCTCGAGTAGTTGTAAGAAGTGCTAAATGATCCTCAAGGAGCCCAGCAGTTGGCCTAAACGTTTAATTCATGTATATCACTGCTATACTGTTGCGGCACTACTGCTACAGTAGTATTACTACGCTAGCACTGATACCCCACCCACATCTATGTATCGTTCCGCCATTCATAAAGTCTTTGGGTTTCAGAGCCGATGGCATTTCTGTCTGGTGGATGGGCGGGCAACATTTAGTCAAAAGGTGTTTGTTTACCTTGCTTACGTAATGAATGTTTTTCGACTCTTGGCTCGTAATCATTGGCCATGGCGTCGGCTAGATCTTTTTACTCTATAAAAATTCAAACTATCGGGTTTAGGTTATTGATAATGCTGACAAAATTTGTGTGTGGTAGTAAAATATACATATGTCAACTTTCAGCTAGATCCGATGCTTTGACAAGGAGCAAAGTCCAAAAAACCGTGTTACAGAGACCCTGAATCTCATATTATTTAATATACAGAACCAGTTGAAAGAAATATCCAAGTATATAAACAAATATGAATATAAAAAATACAAATACAATTATATATCGCTACGCCATTAAAGAACCGTATACATTTATATAATTATTTTTTATATAAAATAGTTAAATATACGTAATGTAAAAATATGAATATATATGGAGTTCAATATAATTAGGAATGGTAAAATATGAACACTGATGTAGATTTTCATGAATAATTAAGTAAATGTAATAACACTTGGGCTAATTAAACTGAGAAAAATATTTGTAACGAAATACGATAACAACAATAATTAGGAATGGTAAAATATGAACACTGATGTAGATTTTAATGAATAATTAAGTAAATGTAATAACACTTGGGCTAATTAAACTGAGAAAAATATTTGTAACGAAATACGATAACAACAAGTAAAGAAATGTACTATATGTAATTATGATAATTTCTAGAGAAATGATGAAGTAAGAATGATTATAAAAATTAAGATTAAAAACAAACATATAATTATATAAATTCAAACCTAGATTCTATATTTTGTCTTTTAATATAAAGAATATATAAAATTTAAAAATACCGAATGGAAAACAATGACTATGAAAAAAAGATAGATAGCAACAACAACAAAAAATCAGAAACATACAGTTCCAGAAACAGAACCGTTTTTAGATCGAGGACAATTTCCAACTACACTGCGTTCCAGAAGTAGAACCTCCATTTTAGATATAAAAAAATTTCCAAATCTACTGAAAGCTTATCTCGTTTCAGAAACGGATAGAGATTAATTTTGTGGCTGTGGCACAAAGTGTAGAAAACCATAAATTTGTTTGGTCCTTGGAACTTGTCTACTACTAATAAATCTGAAATCACTATATTAGGGACCACGGATATGCTTGATAAGGAGGAATAATTAGTACTCTCAGGCAAATGGGAGTCTCAAAAAGAGAATGACAACTGACAAACCTAGAACATAAGGTCTCCTTTACTCTAGTAACAATGGACCAAATATTAAACACATCCCATTAATTATAATGTTTGGATTCTATTTAAAAGAAAATATTTCAGGAATTAAGAGCTAATCTATCAGGAATTGTATATAAAAAATGCCAGTTAATACTATATACCTTGTACTTTGTACATTCGTTAATTTTCAGTAATATATACCAGTTTTCATCATTCAGACATTTGTAACAAAAAAAATATCGTGTTTTCCTGAGGCAGTCAGCTGTATATATATATATATAGTATATATATATATATATATATATTATATATATATAATATATATATATATATATATATATATACACATATATATATATATAATATCATATATATATATACATATATATATACCAATTAATTTATAATGTTTGGATTCTATTTAAAAGAAAAATATTTCAGGAATTAAGAGCTAATCTATCAGGAATTGTATATAAAAAATGCCAGTTAATACTATATACCTTGTACTTTGTACATTCGTTAATTTAAGTAATATATACCAGTTTTCATCATTCAGACATTTGTAACAAAAAAAATATCGTGTTTCCCTGAGGCATCCAGCTGTATATATATATATATATACATATATATATATACATATATATACATATATATATATATACATATATATATACATATATATATATAACATATATACATATATATATATATATATATATATATATATATATACATATATATATATTACATATATATATATATATATATATATATATATATATATATATATATATATATATATATATATATATATAAATATATATATGCCATTTCGTATTCCTTGATGGAGGTGGAATTTTTGAGGGCGAAAAGACCAGGTAATAATACCAGGGGTAAGAGGGAGGGAGGGATTAGGGGTCCTAACTGCCTCCCCTACTACCGGCTAAAGATAAGCCTTCCCTTTTCTGTAGGGTAGTCCTAATGGAAGAGAACCCGACCTCAGTGCTGTAACCCTGAAAAAGTATTTACCGTTAATACTTAAGCTGATGTAATACAAACCTACTGTAGATAACCGTAAAGCCTATTATTTCCTACTGTAGATCAAGGTCCTTTAAATATACTCGGAGTATATTTAAAGGACCTTGCTGTAGATAACCGTAAAGTCTATTATTTCCTACTGTAGATAACCGTAGTCTATTATTTCCTACTGTAGATGACCGTAGTCTTATTGCCTACTGTAGATAGCCGTAAAGTCTTATTTCCTACTGTAGATCAAGGTCCTTTAAATATACTCGGAGTATATTTAAAGGACCTTGCTGTAGATAGCCGTAAAGTCTATTATTTCCTACTGTAGATAACCGTAGTCTATTATTTCCTACTGTAGATGACCGTAGTCTTATTGCCTACTGTAGATAGCCGTAAAGTCTATTATTTCCTACTGTAAGATAACCGTAAAGTCTATTATTAACAAATTTATGAGATGCAACAACGTCACTTTTGTTCAAAGAATGAATATTGACAGGCAAAAAGAGATTGAACCTTTTTCCTAGAAACCTAACCTTTTCCATAGGTGTATGAATATTTTATCGGCAAGATCAGTGAATGAAACATTCGCGATTGTAAAAATAATTCAAGATTATAAAAAGAAAGTGTCCAATCAACGTTGTCAACTATTACTTACACCGACAAGAGAGTGTACAGTACTCTTTTTCATAACTTAGCTACGGCTAAATTAAGTACTGTGAACTATTTAACAAACAGAAACACCAGCAGAAAGAAATATCCAAGTATATTAACAAATATGAATAAAAAATATTACTACAATTATATACCAATTATATACCGCTACGGAATTAATTATATTTAATTATTTATAATACACAATAGTTAAAATATAGATATACAAACATGAATATATGTATATGCAGTTCGTTAAAATTATGAATGTTAAAATATGGACACTGATGTAGATTCTCATGAATAATAAAGTAAATGTTATAAAGTAAATATATTAACACTTTTGCTTATTAAACTGAAAAAAATATTCATAATAAAATACGTTAGCATCAAGTAAAAAAAATTAGTAAATGCAATTATGATTTCTAGAGAGATGATGAAGCAAGAATGATTATGAAAATTGATATTAAAAAAAACATGAATGTAAATGCTGACAAAAAAATAAATCATAAACACAGAAACATGCATTCTACATTTTGTCTTTATATTATAAAGAATATATAAACTTACAAAATACCAAATGAAAAATAATAAGATGAAAAAAAGGTAGATAGCAACAAAAAAATTCAGGGTGAAAAATAACGAATAAACAAGAAATAACCCCAAAATAAAAAAACTCATACATACATACATACATATGTCATTAAGTAAAATGTAATGAGCGGGTAATTAAAATACTCACACGAGCATTTAAGACTACAACAGTTGAATAAACCTCTGCTGATAATAGCAATTACCACGTGTTCAAATACTTCGCGAAATATTATATCGTTAGAAGAGTTCGTAAATCCCACAGTTATTGAATCTCACAACTATTTCTTGCCGTTGAAATTACAATTAAATATTCTTCTCGTACATCGCGTCGCATTTTACATGAAGCTAGATTAATAAGAACACAGAGTCTTGAAATTTTACTTACACGCTAAATGATAATCAATATTTTGAAAAGGTTTTGAAACGCCAAGTAAATTACCCTTAAGAATTAAGTGAGTAATTGTCATTAATAACGACATTTTTCGTTATAATGCCAAGGTAAAAATATAGCCAGAGTCAGTAAGCTACGTTTACTGCCGCAAATTGTAATCACTGACTGAAAAGGCAAACGCGGGAGCTTTTAATTAAAAGCAATTGTTGGTCGTAAAAATAGTGTACTGAATGCCGAAATATTTTGAATTGCATTTTGCATTAACACAGAATGTTGCAAAAGGATTAATGTAAATATTAAAATGAAAAATGAAATTAGGAAATAGAGAGTTTATAACCCTATAACCCACCCACCACCCTCAAAAAAAAAAAAAAAAAACTTTACTTCAAATCGAAACGTTTGGAGTTCCTTCCAACGTCAATAGACAAATTTATCTTTTATAACAGCAGGGAGCACCAATCTTTTTTTTTATTTTTTTTACAATGTCCTTAAATGTGTACCCAGTTAGATAGATTAATCACTAAATGAATGTAAAATTTTATTTCGTATTTCATGAAAGTAGCAAAATCTCTTCAAAGGGATTTTACGAAATCAGACAGCGGTATCTTCCGCATTCATTAACTATTCTTGTCAATTCCATTACTTCATAAATACTGTCAACTGATCCTTGCGAATTAGCATTCATGGCTACCTATTCTGCCAATAATCCTCTTAGTGAAACGGTATTCAAATTACTCGTTAAATAATAACAGTTATACAGAACATCAACTTACTAAACTTTCGCATTGAAAGAGAAAGGTTTTTGACACTGGCCGTAACTCGCACTTAACAAAACAGTTTGATGCTTATATTTTATGATTTTAGCCGTTAGTCATTTTTACTTTGCATTACTGGAAAGTCCTTTCAACAGTTGTTCGTTTTTTTCATTATTAAATGTCACACTATGGTAGTTACCTTGTTCCTATCGGAATTTAATCTGAAGCTCAGCCTCGGGCATATAACTTTCCACCCATATTTAAGAATTAAACCGCATTATTAAAGTTTTCTATAGTGAAGTTTTCTTTTTATGAAACTTGGGCGAAAACCGATTTATCGAATTGTTAAGGACAACAACATACCACGTAGAGATGGGAAATCTCAGATGATTAAAATGAAGTTTCTGCCTTATTTACCTTGTACTGTGTTTGGACGAGGATATATTTATGATTCATGCCGAAAATACAAGAAAATGAAAAAGTAATGAAAAAGTAACAAAAAAGTAATAAAATAAAGCTAAAATTAACAAAACTAACTAAAAAATAAAGCTTAACTGAAACACCTATACCAAAAAATAAATAAATCAAAAAATATAAAAAATAGAAAACTAAAATAAAAAACAAAAATACAGAAACAAGAAATACATTAAAAATATCGAAATAAAAATAAAAACAAAAAAAACTGCACTAAACACTAAAATAAAGACTAAACTACAAATTAGAAAAATACATTAAAAAATAAGAAATAAAAATAAAAACAAAAAACTGCACTAACACTAAAATAAAGACTAAACAACAAATTAGAAAAATAAAAATATTTAAAACAAAAAACTGCACTAAAAACTAAAATAAAAACTAAACTACAAAATAAAAAGTAAAAAGATTTAAGACTAAAAAGTAAAACAACGAAGAGTGAAAAAGTAAAATGTAAAAAAACGAACACCAAAAAAAAAAAGAATTAAATAGAAAAATCTAAAGAAAAAATAAAAATCTAAATAAAAACAGAAAAAAATGGATACAAATTATTATTATTATTATTATTATTATTATTATTATTATTATTATTATTATTATTATTATTATCCGTTTCAACGGCATTTAATTTATATAGAATCTTCTCAATTTTTCTTATTGTCTTTTTCTCATCAGCATGTAGCTGGTATCGAGTTTCCTAAGGACATGTAAAGATTTGTCTTTAGGATAGCCATCTTCAAGTTTCTTCAGGATACCAACCGTGGAAACTTGCTTTGAAGCAAACTTGTCGTGAGCAAAGCTGCGAATGACACGCGCAGTCAAATTATCGAAGACTTGTGCCATTGTTGGTGATGCTACTACCACAGGTTGTGGCGTGGTGATGGGTTGCACAATAACTGCCTGCGATATCATTATCATAACATGCGCCACACGTTCGTAGGGTCTGTATGGATAAAGGCCAGTATTTATTATATGCTGGATAATAACAATAATAATAATAATAATACTATTCATTTCTATTACCATTATTTCCATTACTGTTGTTGATAATTTAAAATCAGGGAAGAGGATGATGAAATTCGTACCAATATACACACTGTTAACGTAAGTATTCATTCTTAAGCTTGATAACTCTTCCATTTATATTTATCAATATCACATTCAAAATCTCTCCCTGTTGCACACTGCAAACAGGCGCAGCACAAAGTCCGTCCCGTATCCTTGAAGACATCGAGCTAAAGAACATTGCTGAGCCAGTGGTCACGTCGTTTACACCTCGTCCGTTACGTTCATTACCTCTATGTCATAGTTAGTATTTCGCAGGTGTCCCTGTGAAATTTAGTTAAGTCTGCCCTTTAATTACTCTCATAATGGTCTTCATTACCCACACCAGGTATCGATGCATATTTTTGCCATTTAGGTCGGGATTTCAAACGTCTTCTGTCAAAATACCAACCTTTCCCGCCATTTGTAATATTTTATTTGCGAAAAGCAGTTTGACACGGCAGCCGAAATGCGTAGTAATTCTCTTGTGAATTCGCGAAATAATGAAAAAACAATCGGCAACAACATTATGGGTAACAAGAGCTTCCCGCTTTCCAAGGGCATTGTTGTGACAATTGTGGTATATTAGCCATTAAAATTTTTTGGGCCTCTTTAACTTCTTATTGGTTCTCTGAAGAACATTAAACATTACCACAGCATCATGGTTGTTATGTTTTGTCTTTTTAGATTTTGAATTGTACTAAGAAGGTATTTTTCAATGCCTTCCAATCCTGACGCTAGAGGCAGGTAGGATACATAATGCGTTCTAATCAGTTACTTATGGCATATTCTTAACAGGGGCGCAAGTATTATCTTTTTCTTGCTCGGTTGTTTCGCTAAAGTTATTATTGTAACTGAAAATGACCTTTTCTACGGCATTGAACTGCATTGTCACCTCTATTCGTCTAAAGTCTTCTCACTAACGTTTAGCTGGTATATCTGAAGTTTCCTAAATCGGGTTTTCTGTTGACTTAGAATTATTTCCTTTCGCGTTTCGACAGGCACTCTTGCTGCCATCTGCTGTGAGACACAAAAGGGATTAAATTAAGATTAGACAGGTTTATATAGCTGTTGACGTGTCAGGTAGGTCACTGAAAAGTAAAAAATCAGTTCATTAGCCAACCCATCAACCGTAAACAACTAGCCTGTTGCCTGCTATATAACATACGTACGCGTGTTACATTTGTGATATGTATCTTTAATTCATTAACTGTTCTTTAACTCTAAGTAAATGGCTGCCAGAATGCTATCGAAACATTAGAGGAAATAAACCTACAGCAACGGAAAATATCTACACGACCTTAAGTAATACTATGTCAGGCTTATTTAGGTATTAGTGGATAAAATAAGATTAAGCTGCGTTCCGTAATATCAAGGTAATAAATTGGGTTAAGGAGAATCAGAGTTTTATTTAAAAATCCTTTCAAATCTGTTCCCATTAGTATCCTGCTCCATTTGTCTAACTTGAAAAGCCCCCACAGTGGTTGACACCACGTAGGCTTACCACAAGCGCCATGCACAATTGACAGGTACCGCTGGGGAAGAGGAGCGATTCGTGGTGGTGCCAGCGGTTTCGTTGAAGGTCCATTCCTCTGTTATCCGGTAAAGAATACCAGCGGAGACTACCAAGGGGAAGTGACAAGGGAGCTGTTCATACGCTGCCTTGGCCATCGCTACCTTGAACCGTCATATCGCTACCATGAGCCGTCATATTGGTACTTGCAGGTGTAGACGACTGTCGCTGTCCAACCTCAGCAACGAAGAAAGCATACCTTATCATCGGGTTGGAGCACCGCAGGCTACCCGTCCCACCTGGTGCCACATTACCAAAGTAGGTGCTCATATGCCAGCAGAACAGGCCAGGGTTTAGATACATTGTACACAATATAATTAGCCAGTGGGTCCACAAGGTCGTCCCCGCCTGCCACCTGCACACCCGCAGCTCATTGCTATTGAACAGGTGTGGGCATTCATGAAGCATCATGTCCGCAAGTCGTTGCATCGATTCACAAGGGTAGACCTGCAGGCCAGACTGTAGGAAGCCAGGCTGCTGCATGTTATTTTTATTTCTTATTAAACTGACCTAATGCCAGCACGGGCTCTTGCTCATAGAGCAGCCCGTACGTTATTTACGGTGTTTAGGCGATATTAAGGATATAGACATGAAACTTTATGAACACTTGAATGTGCCAGTGAAATGAAAGGTTAACAGGTGAGGTTACAAACCTCTTTGAGCCCTAAGGCCCCCAGCAGTAGGAGTAAAAAAAAATAAAGCCATAGCAGCGAGTACTGGCGAGTCAGAGATAGCCAGTAACGAAGATTGAAATGGTTATCGCCGGAGAAAAACGGAAAAAAGCGAAAATCAATGGAGTTGAAATACAGTTTTTCATTTACTCGAGGAAAAAAAAAGCATCGATCGTTAGTGACAGCTGAAATGCGTGACAGAGAACGCTGAAGGAAAAACGAACATAAGTGTAGTAGAGACAGCAACACAGAAGTTTAATAAAAGCTTAAGTGGTAGTTAGAGCGGTAGTTGAAAGATTACGGTCGTTAGACGTGGAATGGAATGGAATCTAAGGTCGTTAGACGTGAGGCGGCCTAAGGGGAGAGAGAAAGGGAAACTTTATAGTTGGAGAAACAGGATAATTGCCAATCAAATATGCCGTATTCCTTGTCGGTCTCCTCCAGCATGCCGTAAATTACGTTCCAATCTTCTTTGGATGTTCTCTTTTTCGAGTATACTATGGTTTTCTCGGGGATTTTGTCGAGTTCTACTTTGGTAATTGGCATCATTGCTGTCTTTTGGTGGATCTCATTACGTCCAGGCTTGAGGGGGAAGGGGGAAGGTCTGAGGTATAGAGGTGGTATTAGGCTGAGGGGGAGGGGAGTGGTTTTAGATGGGAGTTGGTTGAGGAGGATTTTGAGGTGTTGGCTGCTCAGTCTGGATCTCCTTCTCATGACCAAAAACTGCGCTGCTTCCACCGTTTGTTCAGTAGTTTAACTAGCTGCTTCGGAGTTGCCGGTGGTTTGGTTGTCGGTGCAGACGCAACAGCTGGTCTAGATGGATTTCCTCTTTCTTTCAAGTGTGCAATGCGAGATAATCTAGCACTGCAACGTTTGAACCACGCATGATAATTTTCATAACAATTCGGGCACTTTGCTATCGTAGGTTCCCCTTTTTTCAGCTTTTTTAACATTTTTCGTATAATGCTTCTTGCTGCAGATGGCGCAAATTGCAGGCCCTCTGCAACGATCTTGATAACCATACCGCTGGCATCTGTAGCACCTGAGTGCCTCTAGCGTTAATTCCTCTATGGGGAAAGATCCCAATATTCTGAGCCATATACTAGACTCGGGACAGGTCCTTTAAAGGTGACTAGGATCTTCCGTTCCGTGAAGGAGCTTTAAGTCTAGTTAAGCTCCTCTCAGCGTTTCCAGAAGGTGGTCCAAGGGGAGCTCTCTTGGGTAGTTGCAGATGATTACCTTTTTTAACTTTTCATTTGAGTTGAGCAACTGGATTGCCGAATCAGTCTTCAAAAGATCGACAGAAGCTCGATCTTTTGGTGTTAGGTGAATTCTCTTTTAAGATTCGGTCGCTAATTCAGCATACGAGGCCCGTCCTTCAGCAGAAAGTGCCCGAAACTTCGGCAGTGGAGGGTGTTTATCTGTGTCCGTGACTGGAGGTACGGTATTGAGTAGTTGGGGGCGGAGGGGAGGCGAAGTGGGAGTGGGGTGGGTTGTTGAGGAACTTGAGGTGTTGCCTGCTCGCTGTCGGATCTCTTCGACGGTGGAGGCCGAGCTTCATCGGTGAAGAAGCCTGAAGGCGGCGGTCTTTCTTCTTGTGACGAGTCATGGTTTTCTTTTCCCACTATTCAAAATTATAAACACTTCCATCTGTCGATGATAAACCTAGGAACAGCAGAGTGATAATGCCCTTTATCTGCTGTTGGACCTTAAGTTATCAACTTGGATAGCGATGACGAGGGTGATGAAGACCTGTACTTGAATGAAGATGAATAAATTTAAAGTGGCAATGAGTTTTTTATTTTTTTTGGTTTTGATTATATCTAGCCTTATGATTTTACAGTAATTAAATTATGTTCTATTCTAACTGCGTTTCCTTCAATTCCATTGAAGATGAGAGGGGTTTTCAAGTATGTAAAATTAGTGCTACAAATGTTTGGAGGGAAAAACATATGAGATATAGAGGCCTACAAATAAAGTAATAGACGGAACGTAGGGGAATATACAAAGTTGTGGAGCTTTCAGTATGGGACTGACTATGCATTAATGGAACAAGTTATGTTAGTTGAGAGCTTAAGAGCCATTGTTCTATCTTTTAATGCGTTTAACATATACAGGTCTTCAGAAACCTACACTGTAATAAATAAATAGTCTTTAATGGTTTTTTCAACAATCAAAAACCTCTCGAGTACATACTTAAGCTTAACTATAACATATAAATCAGTTTAAATGGAACAGATGTGAAAAAATAGGTTCCTAAAATTTCAAAATTAAAATCTTTTTTCTTATAATTTGTTCGCTAATTTTACCTTTAACGATCTCGGAAATGTCTAAAACAGAGCATCTCCAATGTAACCCATTGTTACATAGTATTCGAAATTTCAAGATTTCTTTAAACATTTCATCATTGTTGGAAACAAACGTTTTTTAAAATATTTTCTAACCGACCCTGTAGCAAAACCTTTATTTTTAATCGTGTATTGTTACCAATTTTTGAGACAATATGAAGCAGCAAACGATTATCTTGGAAAATAATCAGTCGCTTTTGGATACGATGGTACTCTTGATGATCTGGACGTTACTTATGCAATAATGGAACTACAGGAAAATAATGGTTTTCAGTGCTTCATATTCCGTGTTAAAAATTATAAGTTAATTGATGGAACACTATTACAAAATTAATAATCTCACTGGGATATCGTTCCCTCCACCCTCCCATGTACGCACATGTGAATTATCGAAAAGTGTGTGTGTGTGCAAAACAAGTCAGAAAGACGGACATCAAGGCTGTATACACACCTTCTCCAGGGATTTTGGGGACGGGTGTTTTAGCATATTACGTCATACCATGAATGAGTAGGAGATACTTGTATGATGTAGTGTACGTGGATGAAACTTGGGGTCACAACCTGAATGAGTCATAACATGGAGTGGGTGGATACCACAAAGCCTAACACCAGTGCCACTTACAGCCGTCAGGTGCCACCAGGAGATGCGGAAAGTTTCGTGGTAGTCTTAGCTAGTGCAGGCGATGGCTTCATTGAGGGTTCCTTCTTCCGTTTCCCCGATAAAGATACCAGCGGCGACTACCACGGGGAAATGAGCGGCGAACTGTTCCTAGGGTGACTAACGACACAGATCCTGCCGCTCCTAGAGCAGCCAGCGGATCATTTGATGTATACAGCAATGTGGTATCAGGAAAATATCTACTTTCTACAAAAATGTTTGTAGTTATTCAAAACCGAACTATTTTGAGAAACCTGTCACGTACCCACAAAATACCTCTCATGTATCCTCGTACCAAACTTCGTCGGAGCCCTGTTCAATACTGCCAACACTAGGGTTCTGAGGGTATAATCTGTTTTTGAGAATTTCAGGTTTCCACGAATGTACTACATGCATACTCCTGGAATATGTTGCATCTGACAACGTTATATTTAAGAATTTTAATAAATCTATCACCTAGTGAGGGGTCAAGTCATGTCTCACATATACATTAAAAGTCAATATATTCTTCCTTTAACATAAAACTCTATTGCTTCGAAATAGCAGCGTAATGACAGCATTTAAACATTTAATTCTTAGAGGTTCATTTTTTCAACGTTAGCCTTGCAGAGCTGACTGAGTCTCCTTCGTGGCCTGTCACCTAATAATTTTGCACATACGGCTCTTGTGACCATAGTTATCATAATTATTGTACTGAATGCTGTTGTTATAACAATTTGTTTGTCTATTCTTATATTTCTCACAGTTATAACGAACAATTTTAAATGTTTCTTTGAGTGTCGCGTCTAGATTGAGTATAGTAAGGCAAGTCTGCATAGTGTAGCCTATTCCGAGTTCCGTAATTTTGTCTGTTAGATTGAGAATAATGAGGTGTCATTTTTCCTAACCTGCCAGTATTCGAACGCCCTTTGATTATAAGTGTGCGCATTTCTAATGCGGGTTCGAGAGTCTGAATCGTAATGATCATACGTCTAATCTATTTGTGTGCGAGTTTTCGTATTGTTTCAGAAGACCACTGTTTATATATAACCTATATTAATCGTAGTACATCATACCTATTCAGGACAGAGTTAAAATCCACTTGTTCATTAAAAGAACATATCAATTTACCAGTAACCAACCTGAAACTTACGTTAGATTTAATGAGGTATACTCCGTTAACAGAACACAATTCCCCAAGATTGTTTTATACAAGTTGATTTTATCATTCAAGTCAGTTTTCAGACTGGCCCGCACACACACACACACACACACAAATTATGTCCTCTTTGATGTATATAGATTTTTGGCGTTATGCCAAGCACTGGGGCAACTAAGGCCATTCACGCCGAAACGGAAATTGACAGTCAAAAGGTTTGAAAGGTGTAACAGGAGGAAAGCCTCTCAATTGCACTATGAAACAATTCTTAGGAGAGGGTGGGCAGTAAGATGGAAGAAAGAGACTGTGAACGGATGTACAGTAAAAGTAATGAAAGCAGTTGCAGCTAGGGGCCGAAGGGACGCTGCAAAGAACCTTAAGTAATGCCTACATTGCACCGAATGAGGTGCACTGACGGCACTAACCCCCTACGGGGTCGATGTCCTCTTTTTTACGCTTCAGTTTCGAGATGAATGATCCTAGGTCATCTAATACATGATTTATGACTTTTCAATGGGGTCAGTAAAAAATGAACTGTGAAGGCATCCAGTCGAGCTTATCGCTCACCCCGCATCCTGCGAGATCCATGGTGGTATCCCTAATAGTTTTCACACTGCTGTTGTGTCCCAGATCAAATAGACCATAGGCCTACACCACGCAAGTTACCTCTCCGAAAAGTGTCTTTTTCGTTTTCCGAGGGCAATAATTGATTTGCTGATATCTGGCAAAATTTTTCTTCCAAAGTCGAGATTCGGTCATTTAGCCTGTTTATAATTGCATGAGCAGTCTTGAGCATGATATTTAGTTCGTGAATTTCTGAATCTCTTATGGATAGCTTTCCTTTAATGTCTTTCAGTTCACGAAGAATTTTACAAACTGTGTCCGACGAGGAATTTTCTGAAGGTTAGGGGCACTATTATTTTCTTTCGGCTGGTGAGTTCTCAGAATCAGTTCGACCCACTGTTCTTTAGTTTGCCGCACCGAACTCATTCCCAAGTGACGACATGGCTTTTGAAGCTCAACCTTCGTAAAGTTGAGAATATACTCCCTCGTTGGATTTGCCAAAGGGCTTTCTCTATCCAGACTTACATTTTCTCTCTCTATTGGGCTATTTATTTCTACAATGTCATCTGCTGGATGAAAACTTCTTGAGAGAGAGAGAGAGAGAGAGAGAGAGAGAGAGAGAGATGGAATCTGATAAAAACCTTTATTTTAATTTTACAATGGTTATTCTACATGCAAAATTTTGAAATATACACAAAGTCCACTAATAAGATAACAAATACCTGTAATTCATAATACCGCTAAATCAAATGCACATGACCTCGTCCTCCTTCCAAAGATGCGTATTAAAATGACATATAAAATGTCCCCCACCCCCCAAAAAAGCATGAAAGTAACAGTTTTAAAATATTAAACTACAAAGACATAAAATTGTGTATTTACAACATGAAATATCCTCAGTATGTTAATGAAGATGCGAACGACATGACTTAACATAGCGCTAGTATACAATGGAAAACGAACAGGATCAGTAAATTATATTTTTGTTTGTTAGAAAGCAATTTGACTTATTACAAATGACCTTAACATGTAGTCTTTATAAATTCATGAAAAAATAGCCGCAATAACCCTCGAGCCAATAACATTAGATTCATACTGAAATAATCCTAAAACCAGTAGGGCGCCTTAAAGGCGATAACCCGTTAAGCTTCAAGTTCAACTATCAAAGGGTTAACTATACTCTGTTTTTTTTTCATCTGTCTATCCGCCTGTGGTGTTTTGGTATGTTAATACTGCGTCCCGGGCTTTAGATAGTTACGCTATGTGTAAGTTTTAGGTAAATAAAAGGATATCTGGGTGTACATTTGCAACTGAAAAGTGTTTTAATAATTTACTGTATGCGAATTACACCGTTTATATTCGAAATAGGATATTATTATAATTGTAATGTAAGCTGAATGTAACTATCTAAAGCCCGGGACGCAGTGTTACCCTACAAAAAAACCACAGGCGGATGGACAGATGAAAAAAAAAACAGTATAGGTAGGTATCTCGGAACTAACTGCTACATAAACCTTATCGTTAATTGCATTACAAATGCACTTGCAACATCAAAATGCTAATGATATGACAAACGATACAAAGCGAAATTATTCTTTGTAGCAGAGGTGAGAAGACATTCGCCCAGTATTCGAGAAAACAAACGAATTTGGTGCAGAAATAATCAATTTTGAGAAAATTATAATGCTATAATTAAAGTATTTCAATGTAAATTTATGATATTTCAAAACTAAATCTTATATGGGATGAAACTGAAAGACTTAAGGTTTTATCTGCTGAAAGAAATTTTCATTTATCCTCAGTTCATTTGGAGACATCAACATTTGAATAGCGTAAGGGCCGGCCGGCTGGGCCGCCGGAAATGAATCTGTTTCCAGTAATGACTTCGCTTCGCTCGTAAAACCTAAATTAATTCTAAATCCCGTATACATTACTACTATCATAAATGCAAAGTAAGTTTGCTTAATACTTAAACCCTTAAGAATCTGAAAACAAATTACCGTTTTCAAGTAAAAGAAAACGACTGAATATTGCCTTTTTTAAGTAAGAAATTACCGAAAACTATAATTGTGGAAACATTTATTTACACATGAGATTACCAAATCATGGAAATGAACAGCATTTTAACGAGTAAAAACTTGAACAGTAAATGACTGTGTATATCGACTTTATGCCAAATAGCAACATCTTCAGTAGTTACGACCACAAGTTGAGGCCCATCTTAAAATGCAAAATAAGCTTTCCAAGGAAAATCAATTTATCAAAAATGCAATATAGTAAGACTATAAAGAATCGTTTTCAACTAGGACGCTAAAATCTTAAGGAAAAAAGCCTTTTATGATGAAGTTTCTATTCATTTCCCTATATTTTTCTTTCTAGAAATATGATTTTAATTTCTTTTTGAAAACCTTGATTGAAGATGCAGACTCAATATTGATTGGGATTATGTTCAAGGCCTTTGGCCCTTGATCGACTTATGGTAATAAGAGATCGTTCGATTGTCGAGTAGGTCTCATTGTACATCGCTCGCAGTGGGGAATTCAAAAACCCGGCCACGGTGTAAATGATGGCAAACTTATTATGTAAACAAGCAAATATCACAATTTATTTTACTCTCAATATTCATCCACGCTACCTCTTTCAGAACTGGTGTAATATGATCATATTTTCCAGACCCATCATAGGCTATTTTACATGAGAAATTTTGATCTTTCTGAACCCGGTCTGACGGTCCATTCGTCCTTTTGTTGTCATTCCCCAGATTCTGCTGCAGTGGTTGATATTAATGGGAGCAGCCCCTCTATTGTTATCATTACTGGTAGAATTATTAACTAACCTATCTTTTATTCGGATGAGAAAGAATATACGATTTACCTTTTTATTCAATTATGTGGCCGATGTGGTGGTCAAATAGCATATATTGATCCAAAGACGCACCTAAGTTTTTCTCTTTTTTTACCGTTTGTGATAGAGTGGTAAGTGTTTTATCTGAATGTACTGTTAAATTTGTAGGTATTATAGATAATGAACTGGCGTTATCTCATAAATATGATTTTTTTCCAGAAACATTTAACATTCATTCGAGTTTATTTTTCCTATTTATTATTATTCTTTTTTGCAGCATCTTTTAAAACAACTTTAGCTTGATTTATTAAGCTCAAATTCATTGATAACTCCATAATTATTTGAGATACTCTGTACACTGAATTAAATAATATTTACGCAGTGCTTTATCCATATATCGTCAATACAAATCAAATGTATAGGCCCTAAGACCGAGACCCGTGGCACGCCGTAACCTACGTTCCTTCATATGACAAAAATGAATCGGCTCTTACTGACAGACCTCGGTACGTTAAGTAGTCATTAAACCAGAACTCGTCGATACACAGTTTTTTAAATTTGGGTATTTTTTTTTTTATTTGTCTACGAGTATTTCGTGTAATATACTATCTCAAAGCCCTTAGAAAGGCCCGAGTAGTTAAGAGAATTGTGATTTTTTTTACTGCCAATTATGTATATCATTGATTTTCATCGGCGCTCATTGACTTGATACGTAATCCCCGGCGTGTAAGCCGGAGTGTTGTGTAATTGCAGATATATCGATATACGTTCTGCTCCAATCAGTGCCTTCTAAATCTTTCAAACTACAGTAACTCGAGGCCTATTGGTCCTGGAAAACGGGTAAGAGTGTTCTGTATGTACTAGTGCTTGGCCCTTCCTTTACCACAAAAATGTCATCCGACTAGCCTCCAACCGTCGCGCACTACCGATGTCGGTGCCCTACACACAAGCTCCGTACTCGCGAACGACTAACTGTCTTTGCTTTATGAAGTGCCAATCGAACCATTCCGTGGCCGAGTCAGCCATACCATCTGCCGGCGATGCCTTCTTAGATGAGGAAATTACCGTTCCATTTACGCATTCTTTGGGAGCGATCCGCGAAAAAACTTGTCCTCTCAGAAGATACCATAAGTGGCTAAGGACCTTTCTCAGTGGAAATCTACGTCAATGACACTTAAAATCTGCTTCCAAAGGGGCCCGCTGATCTAAGCCTACCTGTAGTGTACCATACGACAGAAAATGCCTTCCAAACAGCAAAATCTCTCACAAATATATACATTATATATATATATATATATATATATATATATTATATATATTATATATATATAGATATACCTATATATATATACATAAATGATAATTTTTCACGGATCTGGGACGTGATCAAAGGATTACAGGAATCACTCAACAATCTTAAAACTGTGGAAACAAATGACAACCTCTCACGGATCTGGGATGCGATCAAAGGTGTGCAGGATTCATTAAACAATCGTACAGCAAGCCACCAGACTCCTTTGAATGTGCCACCTATTACTTCCTCGCCTTCCAGCAACACGAAAGAAGAGAGCGTGCGACACGAAGTCGAGATGGCCATACCCTGCCAAGTGGGTACTGTCCTCTGCCCCTCGGATGAAGCACCGACATCACCTATGGACCTACCGGAGGATACTGTTGGACTCCCAACCTCTTCTCCCTTCCCAGTGCCTCCGATCGAAGATAGATCCGCAGTGACGATCGCCAGCCATCGTGAGTCTCCCGACGCTATCTCTCCCCCCCCCCCCCCCCCACCCAACCCAAAACCCCCATCGAGGATGATGAGAATGATCACGAGAGGTCTGGCGGCTGGCAGACACACGCAAGTAGAAAAAAGAAAAGGCCCTCTTGTTTGCCCGCCGGACTGAAGCCCAACAATCGTGAATCACCACGGCCCAAACCTGAGAAGAGATGTCACGTTGCAATTCACTATCTACTCTCATCGGTGAAGCTAGATGCCATAGTAGAGAGAGTTAAGTTCCTCACGGGCTCCGACCCCCTCATCTTCTACGAACTTCCATGCAAAATTATACAAAGTGGCTTACAGGATTACCTGCCTATTTCAACACCTGTAAGTTCTTAAATTAAAGCGAGAATTTCGGTCCTAAAATAAGTCTCAAGATAACCTAACCCTGGACCCAACCCCAGCGGGGGAACTTACCGACACCCCAAGCAGGTTTGTAGGCGTAAGCCAACTTCCCACGGCGAGTGACTGCCCACCCCGGCTGGCTAATCCCCCATCCACCCAATTGATAAACTCATCTCCCACCTTCGTGAGTTCCCATGGATACATTAAATATAATCTCTTTGAATATTTTTGGCCTCGAGCGGAACATTCCTCTCCTAAACATGTTCAGTAAAAACTTCAAAATGCATTACTGCACTGCAAGAATCGCTCCTCTGGCCACATGACCTTGTCGACTGCGATTCATTACATGAACACATCAGAGCTTCTTCGACCTCATCGATGCGAGTTACAGATCAAATCGTAGCCGGTCGCTCGAAATGGAGCCTTTCTTTCCTGTGGCACAAATCGTTAGACAACATGGTAAATGTGATGACCTACAGGGTGACAGATTGCTGAGGCTTCAAGTGATAATGGGGAACTCTAAGATTCTAATAATAATGTTTACACGCCCTGTGAAAATAACAATAACTTTGGTCGATACTCCATGATCCTACTATAGGTTTCACAGACAGTGCAAACACGTTTTTGGGCTATAAGTCTGTAACGAAGACTCGAATCAGTACGAGATTAAGCTATAATGCATTACACCCAGTGCCGTAATTTACAAAAGTATCATGATCGCTGTTGTAAAGAATAAAGGCACTTGTCCCTGTACCAAGAAGCAAACATTATTAGCCAGAAATGGATACTAACACAGCAGCATAAAAAAAAAAACCGCCTTTCCCCACTTGTATGACCAAGATGACAACTGAAATTTAACTCTTGGGCTATTAAGGAATTATCAGTGTGACAGGTCTTTTCCCGAGCTAGCCGGGAAAAATCTCTCAACAAATCTGGTAAGCCGATCAGGTATGATGCTGGTTGTCAATACAATAAAAGAAAAAAAAATCCAAAGCTTCTTTATGAAAAAAATCTCTCAGTAGCTGCACTTGTACGAGAAGTAATCAAAGGGGTTGCAAGTTTATTATAGACACGAACACTGCATGGTAGCACAATTCCCAACTTAAGTTCTACATGATTTACTTAATATATTTATTTACATATATTTATTTATAAGTGGTTAGATCGAACTCGAGTCAACAAAATTAACTCTAGCCAGGTACATGCAAGACTTTGCATTCTGAACTTGACGAGCATCTGGTTTGCAACAGCAAATTTGACGGATTTCGGGTAAACATCATCTCTGCCTTGAAAGGGGCCAGATGAACTACGTTGATTGTTGAAGCATTAAAAGTAGTAAAAGAGAGACTTGTGGCTTTTCCTATTGCGAGGCCGGTAAACATTCAACAGCTTCAGTTAAAAAAAATGTACAGGATTGTTAGGAAAATTAACGCTCAGGGAGTTAATGAAATTCATTCCGACTAAGCGGTCTCTTCCTTTGTGTATAGAATTTTAGAAAACATCACCCGGATTTGGACGTCACTCACAAAGACACATTTTACATGGAACCAAGAACTATATGGAGTTATTTTAACACCAGTTCTCGATACTGGAAGGCTAATTTTTATGGCTTTGTTCTAACTTTCTTTGATGTGGTTCATACGAAAACCATGATAAAATCCATCGCAGATTCACTGCTACTGCGATATATACCGTCTTGGCCTAATGTTTCATATCTACAGGGCCGGATGTAAAGATGTCGTGCGAGTGGGCTTGGTATTAGAGTAAAAATTACAAAGCATTTTTTAAGGTTAATTAATAATTCGGAATTCGTAGCCTTATACCTATAAAATTAAACAACTTAAAACAAAAGCAATTTTTCATTCGAAAAGTGAAACCAAATTACCAAAATCATCATAACCTCTACATAGTCGTGTCAAGTTCGAGTTATTCACCTGTGTCAAATATTGTGTTGCTGTACAATAAAGAAAGTAATATTGGAACATTTAAAGCTCATAATACTAACCACAATTGTTAGGGTCCACCTAGCAATATTTTACTGCGTGGGAGCAATAACTGTCAGGCTACACAATAAACAGGAAGCGAATGCACAAGCATATCGCCTTTAAACCAAGCTGAACAACAACTGCACACTTCACAAGTGGAACTTTATGTGTGATTTATTTAAACTTGAGTGTATTAATTTCCAGCAAACAAATACATGTTTTTCGTAGGCAAAATGAGGAGAGGATGCCGTCACCAAATTCAGTAATTGCACAAAAGGGTCAATTTTAAGTTAAGTAATAATAAAAACTCACCATGCTGTACCCATTGGACCAAATAAATTCAATAGGTCACGACAAAACCTATGTTACGAACTGTACTAGCAATTACGACAATTCCCAAAAGCTTCTGGTCTTTTCCACACTTATTAAAAAAACATAGAAAGGTTCGTACCAGCATCACTTAAGAAGCCAGAAGAAGTCACTCAACATGATCAACTGAAAGAATCCTTTAAGTAACACAGTCAGACCATCTAAAGCCCTGTAAACCAACACCAGTTCAAACAGTAACTAAACGTAAGCACGTCAGCAAGCAAAACTTCGGTTTGTCATAGCCACGGCTTGTTTGTATAAGGTTTTTCAGCCAACCTTAACAAGCTTTTCATAGAGAACTGTCATAGTTTT
>NC_087202.1:100681711-100699211 GCF_015104395.2 Macrobrachium nipponense
TACATTATTCTTATACATGAATCTTCGTCGAATTGTCAACTAAAACAGAAGTTTGAAGGAAGCTATCCTTGAAAATAGAAACTATATACTAATGAGAGAAAGCGCCCAGTGATATCAGTCAACATCAGAAGTATACATTAATCACTCATGACAAATCTATTCAAATTCTCACAGAAAGGATGCATTAAATCATAAGATGGAAGTTTCGTGGCAGTAATGATTAGACCTTCATTATGTATATTGTCTAGATCTCTCACGTAACTTGTCAATATCATTATTCCCTGAAGAAGTCTGGAGCCGCAGCGTTATTGAAATCAAAGCAAAAAAAAATATTTTCAAAGTAAATAGAATAGATCATACCTTAGCGGTGCTGATCATTAAAATCTAAAGCGAAATAAAAGTATTTTAACTAGAACGCAAATCCTCTATCTTACCTGGCAGGTGCACGGAAGAATAAGCCCTTCATTGCGTTAGACACTGCAATGCCAATAAAAATATGAAAACTGACGGGAGGCAATAACGAATACATCACCAGATTTTAGTCAGTTTCATATCAGTGTGTCGTTACAGGTAGTACAGTTTCATCAAGCACACGTATTAGGCTAGACCAAGACCTAAAAGACTGCATACGTCACTACGGTATGTATCTTGCCTGTTCGTTCCCTCCTGCCTCAACAGAAGCGTATAAAAAACTTTCATGGAAGTTGCCGAGCCAGACGAGTTGGGTAAATGAACAGCCTTCGACAAATAGGCAGTCAAATATTTGGGATTTTCAATCAACATTCAATTTGAAACTATAAAAATGAAAAAGGTGTCATTGTATACTTCTTGAATAGTTAACATGCAGTTAACAAGAGTAAACAAGAGAAAATCGAGATAAATCATAAAGAACACTGTTTATACAGCTAATTGCATAATGTACAGCAGCTAAATACTAATTTATATATATATATATATATATATATATAGATATCTATATATATTGTAACTTAGTTATCATTAATTTCTAAATTATTTAAGTTTTTAGATTTTTAATGTTAAGTATAGAAGTGTTGTATTCTTTCTTTATTAGCTTTTTGTCTCCTCACCGGTGGTTATCTTGTGTTTATTATTGGCTAACGACTGTTTTACATTTTCAAGTTGTGTTGGTTACGTGGCGGCGATCCTTCGTTATCCGAGGGATGGAGATTTACGCTTGGAGGAGTTTGCCTCAGTGTGTTTCTGAGCCTCCAACCTTGAAGGGTACGATTATTGCTGTTGGAACTATATTTATTCCTCGCCACATTGCAGAGCTACGTTTTGAAGCTGTATAGCTTTTTGGATATCCTTACTCTGCAGCAAGAACCTTTTATTCTGCATTTTGTGTACTGCCCTTGGTTCAGTAAAAGCCAAGGGGACCTCTCTGTCCCAAGGTAATAATATTTATACCTATAATTATTTATCGAGATCACGACCTGTGATCCTCTGCTGACGTCATAAGTGGAGCTTGTGAAAGCCTTCCAACACCATAGTTTCGGATCAATTTTCCCTGCCACCCAGATTAAACCTCCAGACGTGGAGTTTATTGTCCTTTAAGAGGAGACTTATAAAGTCGTTGAGGAACTTGTTAGGGATATTTAGATTGTATTTGTTAGGATATTCTTACTTTTCGCTTGCCTCCTCCTTTCTGGACCCTCTCCCCTTTTAGTATGTATGTGTTGAGGACCTTTCTTTAATTGTGTAATTGTTTTCTTTTGCAGGGAGTTTAAGAGTGAGTGTTTCTCATTAATTATTGTATTGTTGAGGTTCAGGTGTTATTTCTATCTGAAAGTTGTGTATTAAAATTAAGTATATTTTTGTAGTATTTTCTTTGTCCCCTTGAATTGACTTTGCACTCTTATTGAAGTTGGATACTATTCCACCTTTTGTGGACTTAGTATGGTATTTTGGTGAATACTATTTCATAAAAGTTTAGTGTTTTGTGTGGTGGTCAAGCTAGGCATCACAAGTGGCGACCGTTTTGACAGGATCTTTCGTTCCTAAGTATTCACCTGTGTATGTGCAAAGTTAATTCTTGGGGTTATTTTTCAGGCAGCATATTTTCACCTCCTCGTGGTTGTCTTGTGTAAATTTAGTATTCTGTGTGAATAATAGTGGTCATTATGGTTGTTAATGTATTAGAACTCCTTAGCGGAGAGGGGTGGCAAGAGAGGCTTGCAGAGTTGAATAGGGAAGACTTGGAAATTGTAGCGCAGCATTTTGAATTGGAATATGAAGTGTCCATAAGAAAGGGTGTATTGCTATTGCAAATTTATGAATATGTTAAAACTGTAAAGGCAGGTGGGGAACAAGAAGTGAAACCTGATAAAGGACTGTTGTCTGTAGAAATTTTGGATAGGCAAATTGCTCTGAGGCAGATGGAGTTTGAAATAGAAAAGTTTAAGGCAGAGGAAAGAGAAAAAGAGAGGCAGCATGAGATTGCCATGAGAGACACAGGTTCCTCATCTTCCCCTCCCCCTTTCCCAAATAGGTCAGTAACGCCTGCTATTAATTTAGCGCAGGCTCTCAAATTTGTGCCTAAATTTGAGGAAAATAATGTAGCAGAGTTTTTTGTATCGTTTGAGAGGATTGCAGCAAGGTTGGAGTGGCCCCAAGAGTATTGGACCACTCTTATACAAAGTAAATTGGTTGGAAGAGCTCAGAGGGTGTATGTAACTCTGGAGGAGGATCTGTCATCAGATTATGAGAGTGTGAAGGCTATTGTCTTGAAGGCCTATGAGTTAGTCCCTGAAGCCTATAGGCAGCGCTTCAGGAACTTAGAAAAGAGTAAGGGATAAACTTTTGTTGAATTTGCAAGGTCGAAGAACAATATGCTAGTGATTGGCTCAAGTCCAAGGAAGTGGTCGATTTTGAGAAATTGAAGGAATTAATGTTGGTGGAAGAGTTTAAGAGGTGTGTCCCGGATAAACTGAAGGTCCACCTCGAAGGTTAAAACTCGAGACCGTTTCAGGAGGTAGCCATCGCTAGTGATGAATATTATTTGTCTCATAAGAGTGAGTTAGGGGGAGTAACGACAAATGTGAAGTCTAGTTGGGTTAAAGTAGGTAGGAATAATAATTCTAACAATAATAATGCTAGGATGTTTACTAGAAATAATTATAGAGGTAATAATATCAGGGTAATGCTAATACTAATATTAATTTTTCTCCTAACAGAGGTAATAGACCTAATATATACAATCCAGAGAAATTGAAGACATTGACGTGCTTCTTTTGCAATAAGAAGGGGCACGTAAAGAGCTTGTGTTATGCGTTTAGAAAATCGCAAAATGCTAATGGTAGGCCAGTGATGGGTGTGGAAAAGAGAGAGAGAGAACCTATCCCAACAAGGTCCACTGACCAATGACTACATGGCTGTTTTGATAAGTATTTGTCCTTCGGTAGTGTCTCATCCCCAAATTCGTCCGAGAAAAGACGAGTACGTATTTTGCGTGATACTGGAGCAGCTCAGTCTTTGATCCTTAGGGAGGCATTGCCGTGTAATTTTGTTCCTGAAAGTGAGGAATTCGTGTTATTGTCTGGTTTTCCTGATACGGTAAAGTCTTATGCTATTGAAAATTTTAATTTAATTTGCCCTTCCTTTGCAGGGAATTTGAAATTGGCCATTGTTGATAAATTTCCGGTTAAAGATGTTGATGTTGTGATAGGGAATGACGTTGCTCTTAAGAATAATACCTATCCCATATTGATAAATCCTGATAGTGAGGTAGCAGCAGTTACTCGTTCTAGTGCTAGAATTGTTGACGCTGCAGAGTCAACAATTGATCTAGATTTAAGTAGTTTAGAACGTAGTGATAGCGTAGTTGTAGATCTTGGGATTTTGAAGGACAAACTGAATTGGACCACTGAAGAGCTTATCAAAGCTCAGAAAAAGGATTTTCGGGATCTCCCTATTGAGTCAGGTGAGGTGTCTGATATAACTGGTCCCAAATTTAAGATAATTAATAATATTTTATATAGGTTGAGTAGGCCTATGGAGGCTGATAATATTGATTATGAAATTTTGAAACAGATAATGGTTCCATTCGTTTACAGGAATGAGTTGATATCATTGGCGCATGAAAGTGGTTTGGCCGGACATTTTGGCATTCATAAGACTTCCGGCAAGTTGCTAATGAATTATTATTGGCCGAAGTTGAAGGCGGACGTAAAGAAATTTGTCAATAGCTGTGATGTCTGTCAGAAGGTCGGTAAACCCAATCAGCTTATTCCAAAAGCGCCTCTATGTCCTATTCCAGTGGTTTCCGAACCTTTCAAGGAGGTCATTATTGATATTGTTGGACCATTACCAAGGACTCGTATATAGTGGAAATGAATATATTTTGACTATCATGGATAGAATGTCTCGATATCCCGAGGCAATACCACTACGTACTATAAAAATTGTTAAAATTGTAGATGTACTAATTGACTTTTCACCAGGTTTGGGATGCCTAAAATAATTCAGTCTGATTGTGGTCTAATTTTGTTAGCAGATATTTCAGGGATAAAATGGCAGAGTTAAATATAAAACATGTGACCTCTTCTCCATATCATCCAGAAAGTCAGGGAGCTCTGGAGAGATTTCATCAAACCCTGAAATCTATGGTAAAGAAGTATTGTTTGATCAATGGTTCTGAATGGGATAAGGAATTACCTTATTTGTTGTTCGCTTTTCGTTCTGTCCCAAGTCAGTCTTTAGGTTTTTCGCCTTTCAGCCTTGTGTTTGGCCATTGTGTTCGAGGTCCTCTCGATGTTGTTCGAGAGTCCTGGGAGGGAGACGTCCCTGAGATCAATTTATTAGATTATGTGTCTAATCTAGGCGATTAAGTTAACCAAGGCTTGGAAATTTGCAGGTGAAAATTTATTGTGTAGCCAAAAAAGAATGAAGTACTTTTTGACAGAAGGTCTAAAGTCCGTGACTTGCGGTAGGCGACAAAGTTTTGGTTTTGTTACCCATTCCAGGAAATCCATTGAAAGCTTCTTTTTCAGGTCCTTGGAAGATTTTGAAAAAAATTAGTGAAGTTAATTATTTAGTAGAGACTCCCGAGAGAAGGAAACCTTTTCAGCTTTGTCACGTAAATATGTTGAAGGCTTATATGCAACCATAGGGAATGCTGTAGTTTCCGAGAACGATAACCATTTTTCTTTTTCAGAGGGTGAAAGTATTGATGATAATTGTTTTAATGGAAGTGAATGGCGTTCGGATAATAAGAATTCTTTGACAAATTTTTCTGGAATGGTTTTTCTCATTTAAGTAATGAAGAACAAAGGTCTTTAAAGAAATTGGTATTTAATTATAAGGAATTATTTTCGGATGTACCGGGAAGGACTTCTGTCCTTGAGCATGACGTGGACGTAGGTAGCGCCACTCCTGTGAAACGATCTCCTTACAGGTTGAATCCCTTCAAAAATGAGGTTGTAGCGAAGGAAGTTGATTATATGCTAAAACATGACCTAATTGAACCTAGTCAAAGTCCTTGGTCATCACCTGTTGTATTGGTAAAGAAACCCGACGGGGATTTCAGGTTATGTTTTGATTACCGTAAATTGAATGAATTGTCTAAGTCTGATTGTTATCCATTACCTCGAATTGAGGATTGTATTGATCGTATGGGTAAGGCCAAATACATTAGTAAATTCGATTTGCTGAAAGGTTATTGGCAGGTTCCTCTTTCGAAGCGGGCAAGGGCCTTGTCTGCTTTCGTAACACCACAGGGACTGTTTCAATGTAAAGTGATGCCGTTTGGTATGAAGAACGCGGCTGCCACCTTTCAGAGGTTAATGAATACTTTAGTCTATGGTTTAGAAGGGTGTGTTGTTTTTATGATGATATTGTTATTTATAGTGATGATTGGGAAACACATTTAAAACGTATTAGGGCACTGTTTGAGGTGTTTTGAAGAAAGCAGGTTTAGTAATTAATTTAAAGAAAAGTGAATTCGCAAAGGCGAGGGTTGTATATTTGGGTCATGAAGTTGGTAATGGTAAAGTTGCTCCCAAGCAAGCAAATATCGAATGTATTGAAAAAATGTTAGTCCCAAAGTGCAGGAGGGATGTCAGAAAATTCCTTGGGTTAGGTGGCTACTACCGAAGGTTTGTTAGAAATTTTTCTGACATCGCCGATCCTTTGACTAATCTCTTAAAAAAGAAGGTAGCTTTTGTCTGGACTGATGAAACACAAAAGGCATTTGATAATTTGAAAAGAGTACTAATTAATTTCCCTGTCTTGAGGGCTCCTGATTTTGAACGTCCTTTTTCTCTTGCCACGGATGCAGTGACGTTGGTGTAGGAGCGGTGTTGTTGCAGAATGACGAACAGGGAGTTTCTCATCCTGTCGCATTCTTTTCAAAAAAGTTGTCCTCCGCCCAACGTAGGTATTCCACTGTGGAGAAAGAGACTCTTGCTTTAGTATTTGCTATTAACCATTTTCAGGTTTATCTCTCCTCCACAGATACACCTATTAAGGTCTTGACGGATCATAATCCCCTGACCTTCATCAGCAGATACAAGAATAAAAATCAACGATTGATGAGGTGGAGTCTCATGCTGCAAGAGTGGAATTTAGAATTTTCCCACATCCCAGGAAAAGATAATGTTGTTGCCGATTTTCTCTCTCGCAGCGTTGAATAGTGGTTATTGGCAGAGGGCTATGCAGTTATTAAAGGTAGTATCTGTATCGTTCTAGTTATGGTGTGTGTGCTGTTGAAGTGGGCACGTAGTGAGTAGAAACAAATGTATATTTAAGATTTATTAATCATGGTTTCTTTACAGAGGACGATAATGTTTTAGGTGTAGTATACGGGATATTTAAGGTTAAAAGGTGAGGGTGATCACTGGTATTTGCTAATGGTTGATTAAATAGGTGGTCTAAGGTTTTGAGGTGTCAGGTACGATAAGGTTTATAATAAGCTAAGAAAAGAGATAGGCACTAATCCGGTTATTCTGTATTTTCAGGCTAATAATTACGCTTCATCGATTTTGTGTGTTTGTTTGCGCAGGGGAGTCTTGTGGTGGTCTTCTCTGTGTCGTTCGGTGTGTGTGTATGTATTGGACACTATGGTGATAAGTGTGATATAACACTGAAATAGACAGTGGTTTTTGAGCCCAACATTTATTGATAGTGAGTGAAGTGTATCCCTGAAATTGAACAGTGTATTGAGTGTGGAAAAGGTTATTGCCTTTGGACTATATAAACAGAATCCGGTTGTTAGAGCCATGACTCGCTCTTAAGTTTAGTAATGGTGTGAGTGATGTGAAACTCTTAGGTTGGGTATTTATTTATCGAATGGTGATGTTGAGAGTTTCTGGTTTTGGAAACTTTTCCTGTGAATAGTATTAAGCTTATGAGGTTGTTGGTATTTGTTATATGCTGCTATCCTTATATACTGCTATCCTTGTGAGCTGCTATCCTTGGTACTTGCCACCCACTTTCCTTTTGTTTAGGTCATGTTTTTTATGAGAATATTTTGCTCTTTGCAGTTTGTTTAATGACTATTTTTGAATGTTATTTTATTATTTCAGTATGTGATAACATATATATTGTAGTTAGATGTTAACGTACTTTATAAAAAAAAAAAAAATTTTTTTTTTTGGAAAAAATTTTTTTTTGGTCGGGTGAGGAGGTGTAACTTAGTTATCATTAATTTCTAAATTATTTAAGTTTTTAGATTTTTAATGTTAAGTATAGAAGTGTTGTATTCTTTCTTTATTAGCTTTTTGTCTCCTCACGGTGGTTATCTTGTGTTTATTATTGGCTAACGACTGTTTTACATTTTCAAGTTGTGTTGGTTACGTGGCGGCGATCCTTCGTTATCCGAGGGATGGAGATTTACGCTTGGAGGAGTTTGCCTCAGTGTGTTTCTGAGCCTCCAACCTTGAAGGGCACGATTATTGCTGTTGGAACTATATTTATTCCTCGCCACATTGCAGAGCTACGTTTTGAAGCTGTATAGCTTTTTGGATATCCTTACTCTGCAGCAAGAACCTTTTATTCTGCATTTTGTGTACTGCCCTTGGTTCAGTAAAAGCCAAGGGGACCTCTCTGTCCCAAGGTAATAATATTTATACCTATAATTATTTATCGAGATCACGACCTGTGATCCTCTGCTGACGTCATAAGTGGAGCTTGTGAAAGCCTTCCAACACCATAGTTTCGGATCAATTTTCCCTGCCACCCAGATTAAACCTCCAGACGTGGAGTTTATTGTCCTTTAAGAGGAGACTTATAAAGTCGTTTGAGGAACTTGTTAGGGATATTTAGATTGTATTTGTTAGGATATTCTTACTTTTCGCTTGCCTCCTCCTTTCTGGACCCTCTCCCCTTTTAGTATGTATGTGTTGAGGACCTTTCTTTAATTGTGTAATTGTTTTCTTTGCAGGGAGTTTAAGAGTGAGTGTTTCTCATTAATTATTGTATTGTTGAGGTTCAGGTGTTATTTCTATCTGAAAGTTGTGTATTAAAATTAAGTATATTTTTGTAGTATTTTCTTTGTCCCCTTGAATTGACTTTGCACTCTTATTGAAGTTGGATACTATTCCACCTTTTGTGGACTTAGTATGGTATTTTGGTGAATACTATTTCATAAAAGTTTAGTGTTTTGTGTGGTGGTCAAGCCAGCCATCACAATATATATATATATATATATATATATATATATATATATATATATGTGTGTGTGTGTAAATATAATACATATATATATATATATATATATATATATATATATATATATATATATATATATCAATTCAAGCTACAAATGTCCTTTAATATCTAAATTCACTTTACCTCCCAAATGATATATTTTCATATATGTACCGAAGGGGAATTTTTTAATTGATAATAATTTCGTCCCCCCATGGGATCGAACCACCGTCCAATGGGGGGACGAAATTATTATCAATTAAAAAATTCCCCTTCGGTACATATATGAAAATATATCATTTGGGAGGTAAAGTGAATTTAGATATTAAAGGACATTTGTAGCTTGAATTGATATATAAATGGATCACGGTTCGAGTGAGAATTATTCATATATATATATATATATATATATATATATATATATATATATATATATATATATATATATGTATATAACGATATATATATATATATATATATATATATATATATATATAATATATATATATATATACGTATGTATATATATATATATATATATATATATATATATATATATATATATATATATATAATATATATTATATGTATATGTTGGTTCCCCATATTTTAGTGCTGTAAAGACTGTAAGAAGTATTTTGTATTCTACTTTAGCTTTTATTAAGAGCCAAAGTAGCTCGATTAGTGCCGGGGTTATTCTGTCACGGTAATGTAATCCTTTTAATAATCTGGCGGCTCTATTTTACGCTCCTTGCAATTTTCTTAGTAGGCAGAGGATAACCAAGTCTCTTATTGGAGTACTTCAAAGAAATTTAAAAGGAACCTCAGCTAAATTTAGTATCCAACCAGAGGGAAGTTATAGATGTGACGTGAACTGTGACATCAGACTTAATGGAAGGGTTCCCAGTAGTATGATAACGATCGCAGAAACACAAATATTTGACCCTATTGTACAATAAAATTTAAATGGATGATAATCTAAATATTGTAATCCGTACAGTCAAAGTCAATAAATAAAGACATTGTTAGAGATTTTGTCTAAACTTAACAGAGCTGAAACTACTATTTTGATTCTTAGCGCTCGATCAACTACTATGCATTCTAGAGGTCATGAAACATGGTTTTTCGTAATCAACTTTTAAACTGACATATGGCTTTCCATGCTACTAAAGTACTGAGTGTTTCTAACAGTATCCTAATTTATGGTAGTACACTGAATTGACAGATATGCTTAACTGAGCCATTTACTCTTAGAAAATAGACCGTTTCGAACAAGTTAAAACACAATTATTAAAAAAAAACTGTTATCGTCATACAATATATCAATTTACTCTGAAAAGTTTCGTATTGCCCAGGATGGTTAAAATGACCTTTGACCATACGTCAAAAACCATTGATAAAGTATAGTGGAGGATACGCACGCTATACCTAAGTCACTGATACACTGCAGATGGTTGGGTGGGTAAGTCCAGCTTTAACCTCATTTTCTTGAGTAAAAAAGTTAATGAAACACATACGGCGATGCACAGCACTTCCGAAAATTAGGACGAAGTTTGCAACACTCAGCGCTTTAGTGGCATGGAAATCCAGATGCCGATTTAAAAGTCGTTTACAAAAAACACCATGTCATGGAGCTATAATGCATTGTGAATAGGGGACCATAGCAGTTGAAACCAAAGATCTCAAGACTTGGAGGATGGGAACTGATCATCTGACATTCAGGAGCCTGTAGAAGAGATGACGTAGATATAGAAGACCTATACTTGGATGATGATGGTGAAAATGAATAAAAGTTACTTTGGGAGTGTGTTCTTTTGATTCCACTTTTACCTTTGCTCATGCAGAAATTCTATTTTCTCTATTGCCATCGAAATTTCTTCACTTTTGGTCTGCTCAAAGCGCAAGACCCAGAGTCACACAAGGCTGGCTTAATCTTAAACAAAAATCAGCATATCCTTTTACAGAATTTTGTATTACAATGTTTATTTTTTATTATTTCATATTTCCTTCACTTTCAATAAAGTTCAGCATAATCAATGGATTAATGGATTATAAAACTTAGGGCATAGCCCCCTAAGCGCTTGGACTGTGAGTTACGAGTATCATCCAGCATGACAATGTAGTTATGATATATATATAATATATATATATATATATATATATATATATATATATATATATATATATATTGTTACGAAGTGCCAAGTATCTGGTTACCATGCATCAAACATTACCTCACAAAAAGCCAGACACCTGAACCCTCATAACACGTTTAAACGACTGAATACTCTAAAGGCAACAGTGATCCCTTAACACTTACCAGTATAGCAGAAAATCGACTAAGTTCAATCAAAACAGGTGTGAGGTAATCTTGTAAGTAATTAAATTAATCAAAGGGCATCACTCCATCTACAACTTTCAAACTCTAAGTATTTCCCTGATTTCAGAAGTCTAAGTACTTCCCTGGTTCTAAGTCACTTCAATTAAATTGAAGAAAAGCAAATCAATTACCACTGTATGATTCTACCTAACATCAATATAATCATAATCATATATACTTATACTGGTGTAAGATAAAGAAAACACTTATAAAAATTTTAAATACAAAAATTTATTATTAAATTCAAAATTTATAAGTGAAATTCACAATATCAGGGAAAATTACTGTTACTTGAAAACAAAGTAAAGTTTAATTAATTCTTGAATCAAATTAAGTAAAATTAAATCAAAATTAATTTATCACAAAATTCAAGAAAATTAACTCAATCAAAATTCAAAAGTGTTAGGTAATAATTGAAATCAGAAATTAATTCACAAGTACTAAACAATAATAAATCTTGAAAAGAATTCTAAGTAAATGCAAATTAATTCACAAGTGTTAAATTTAATCAAATGTGCAATGATTAAGCAATGAAAATAACTAAGTCAACTAAATTGTGAATGCAAATGAAAATATAAAATAAAAAAGACACTTCAATAAGAAAATGAATAAGTGCACAAACAATGGAACAAACAAAACACACAAAAAATCAGTAATGTGTAAGTGTAAATCTTTTACACTCAAAAACACTATAACCAACAGTTTTTACCAAACCAATTATTAGTTATTAGTTAAACACCATTCCTATCCGTTATTAGTTATTCACTGTCCCTAACAATTATTAGTTAACCACACTCCCTATCCATTATTAGTTGCAACTAATAAAAATATAACACACTTTACCTTGGTATACCGATTTCTTTCTCTGCTGCAGTCTTGTCTTACACAATTTCACAAAAACCAGGCGCCGTTACGAAATAATGTCTGTTCAGATTCCACAAAAGAAACTAAATAACACTAAATAAATTCTAAGAAATATCAAACATGAAATGCTAAAACGTTACGAGTGACCAATTTACATTACGTTAATATAATCTCGATGTCGAGGGGGAGAGAGAGAGAGAGAGGGAGGGAGATCTAACTGCCTCGAGGTTCTATGATCGAATGAAATCTCTTCCTTTATTTGGATAAGACTTAAAACCTGGGCGTTGTTGACTCTGGTACTTGACATTGTAATTACGCTTACTACTGATTATATTGTAATCTTCACTAAGGGTGGCAACTTTGTCAAGTTTCTACACTTCTCTCTCTCTTAAATAAGCTCTTATATGTTCAGGAATTCCCTTAAGATACTGTTCAAGAACAAGTAACTCTTCTAACTCATCAAAAGTTTTAACTTTAGCAGCTTCTACCCAACGTTTGAAACACCTTTTCTCACTTTGTAAGCATAATCTAAGAATGTTCCCTTCTCATCTTTTCTCAAATTTCTGAATCTCTCATTGTAGCACTCTGGGGTCATCTGGTAAACTTGTAGCACACTGTGTTTAAGTACCTTGTAGTCTTTACACTGATCAGCTGTTAAGGCTAGATAAGCACTTCTCCCTTTGCCAATCAAGACACTTTGTAGCAAAACTGACCATTTATCCTCTGGTCATCCCATACCTGAAGCCACTTTCTCAAAGTGATCAAAAAACTCATCTGGAGCTTCTTCAGTAAACTTAGGGATTAACTTCTGTACTCTCACTACATCAAATACAGGGTCTTGATTACCTTGGTTAGGGTTAGACGGTGTTACAGGTAATGTGGATCTAGCTCTTATTAATTCCATTTCCCTTTCATGTCTTGCAATTTCTCTTTCCTCTTTTATCCTCTCTCTTTCCTCTTTCTGCTGCTGCTTTTTCTTCTTCTCTTTCTCTTTCTTTCTTGTTTCCCTGTCTATTCTTTCTTTTTCAGCTTGCATTCTCTCTCTTTCAGCTTGCATTTTTAGCTTAATCAAATTCTCTTCTGCTTCAATGCGTCTAAGCTCTAACTCTGCATCACTTTTCTCTTTCTTTTCTGCTTGCTTATTTATGAGATCAGCACGTGCTACATTCAACAACTCTTGAGCCAATTCTAACTCATCTTCATCAGTTATTCTACCAGAGTTTATCAATGATTCCATAGCAATACATCTTATTTGTGCCTTTACCATACTAGTAGACACATGACCATCACATGCCTCTGCTAAAGCGCTCCACTGTGCTCTAGACAGAGTGGTTTCAGACAAAACTTGGATGGAAGGGGCTGCTAAAAATTCCTGAACATTGAACTGAGCCATTTTCCTCTAAGTTATCAACTTACAATTCAATACAATAAATGCAAAACAAAATTATATGGTCACTCTCCTAACAAAATATATCCCTAACACCACCAGTATATTCTAGAGTGATAATGAAATCTGCTTTCCCTGGTCTGGGCACCATTAAACAATGTTACGAAGTGCCAAGTATCTGGTTACCATGCATCAAACATTACCTCACAAAAAGACAGACACCTGGACCCTCATAACACGTTTAAACGACTGAATACTCTAAAGGCAACAGTGATCCCTTAACACCTACCAGTATTGCAGAAAATCAGACTAAGTTCATCAAAACAGGTGTGAGGTAATCTTGTAAGTAATTAAATTAATCAAAGGGCATCACTCCATCTGCAACTTTCAAACTCTAAGTATTTCCCTGATTTCAGAAGTCTAAGTACTTCCCTGGTTCTAAGTCACTTCAATTAAATTGAAGGAAAGCAAATCAATTACCACTGTATGGTTCTACCTAACATCAATATAATCATAATCATATATACTTATACTGGTGTAAGATAAAGAAAACACTTATAAAAATTTTAAATACAAAAATTTATTATTAAATTCAAAATTTATAAGTGAAATTCACAATATCAGGGAAAATTACTGTTACTTGAAAACAAAGTAAAGTTTAATTAATTCTTGAATCAAATTAAGTAAAATTAAATCAAAATTAATTTATCACAAAATTCAAGAAAATTAACTCAATCAAAATTCAAAAGTGTTAGGTAATAATTGAAATCAGAAATTAATTCACAAGTACTAAACAATAATAAATCTTGAAAAGAATTCTAAGTAAATGCAAATTAATTCACATGTGTTAAATTTAATCAAATGTGCAATGATTAAGCAATGAAAATAACTAAGTCAACTAAATTGTGAATGCAAATGAAAATATAAAATAAAAAAGACACACTTCAATAAGAAAATGAATAAGTGCACAAACAATGGAACAAACACAAAACACACAAAAAATCAGTAATGTGTAAGTGTAAATCTTTTACACTCAAAAACACTATAACCAACAGTTTTTACCAAACCAATTATTAGTTATTTGTTAAACACCATTCCTATCCGTTACTAGTTATTCACTGTCCCTAACAATTATTAGTTAACCACACTCCCTATCCATTATTAGTTGCAACTAATAAAAATATAACACACTTTAACTTGGTATACCGATTTCTTTCTCTGCTGCAGTCTTGTCTTACACAATTTCACAAAAACCAGGCGCCGTTACGAAATAATGTCTGTTCAGATTCCACAAAAGAAACTAAATAACACTAAATAAATTCTAAGAAATATCAAACATGAAATTCTAAAACGTTACGAGTGACCAATTTACGTTACGTTGATATAATCTCGATGTCGAGGGAGAGAGAGAGAGAGAGAGAGAGAGAGAGGGAGGGAGATCTAACTGCCTCGAGGTTCTATGATCGAATGAAATCTCTTCCTTTACGGAAATTCGACTAGGCAGATGATACAAAAATGTTCTTGTCACGAATGCTTCCAGTAGCTTGGAAATCTGATGCAATCTTCATAAAGAAATGTGTAACATGCACGTGGCTTTGATTAAAGCATACGTGTACAAGACGAGTCTGTTAAAAAAAAAAGAAAGACGCATACCCGACCGAAACGGAGGCTGGGCGACAATTAAAATTGACATGTTTTGACAACAACGCAGAATCGAGCTCGCTCGCTATCACACGTGTTGAAAGAAAAGTTAAAACATTCGTAGCTTTGAAAAGACAAAGATCTCTCTTTACGTTATATACATATTCTTTTACATTAAGTAATGCGAAATCTGAACACACATTTTAAAACATCCTATTCTAAGCTATCTAGGAATCTGAAAAAATGTTGCACAATCTACATGACATTTCAAAGAGGGGAAAACATGCATTTTGAAAGTAGCAATATATATATATATATATATATATATATATATATATATATATATTTATATATATACATACGTAATGTAGGTGAAATAATCAAAATAACTAAAAATTGAAAGAATGAATAACTTAAAATCCATGAAAAAATAAATATATAGATAAAACCAGGAATACATAGACACTGATAAACACTATTATAGTGTCAGTTTCAAGTAAATGAATAAAGCATATAATAACAGCAAAACTGGCACAGAGACTCATAAATAAAATAATGAAGGGGGAGTAGTGTGCTATACCAAGCACTGTGGACTTATCATGGGACTGGGTATGCATGAAAGAAGTTAAGGTTAGAAGAACACTTGCGTTATGTTACATTTACTTAGTAGGACTAAGTACACGTGAACCGAAACTTTTGAGACAATGTGAGGCAACAGAAACTCCAGAGTAACAACGGTTTTCACAGATTGTGTGTGTAAGACTTTGTGCATATATCAAGTTAAAGGAAACGTGAATTGCGCCATGAAACCGTATTACACAATTAATATTCTCATTTGATGCCCATTCCCTTACTGTATTGTACTAGAGATGTGGCTCATCGAAAAGATGAGAGAGAGAGAGAGAGAGAGAGAGAGAGAGAGAGAGAGAGAGAGAGAGAGAGAGAGAGAGAGAGAGAGAATGTTGGTAAGTGTTTGAGGGTGTGAAGTGTGAAACAATTTATGAATTCCATAGACTATTACTATTACTCCTGACCACCAACATCTGATTCTTCACTCAACAAGTACTATATGGGCGGGGTGTCTAATGAAGTACGCCATACTACAGTATCAATGAGTGGGAGGGCCTTCTGTAATGCCGTTTTACTAGCCCCTATCAACGAGTGTGCTAGATTTAGTTGAGTTTCCTTTGAAATTTATTTGATTTACTCTGATAAGTGCCTTGTCAACATTAGGCATCACTGCATATTTTTGCCTATTAGGCTGTCGCTTCGAATAGATATTTCCAAAATACGATTCATATCCAATGCTTTGCTAAGATTTTATCGGCGAAAATCAACTAGACACGACCCTGAAATGTACAGTTGGAGTATAAAAACAATGACCACTTAGTTCTCTTTAATGCTATGTAATTGCCTTCAACTTATATTAGGACACTGTACCGCTGTTTATGAGGGAAGCGAAAATGAGCATGTCTTCACTCTACATAATGAAAATTACCCTTAACGAATACCAAAATTGCTCGAATTATATCCATTATCCCCAATTAGTGCATAAGGACAATTAAGCCATTGCCGTATGAAGGAATGCAATTTCATGACTGTCCTTGAAAAGGTACTTATTTGAATGATTTTGTTCAATGTCTATGCAGATATTTAATGACTGTCCCGTTTGTAATTTTCTTCGTCCTAGATGGTACAAAACATGAACCTCTCAACAATGCCAAGTTCTCATTAATTTTTTTTTAACAAGTGAAGCTCATGATAACCATTTATTGGATCATAAACATTATAACGCAATGGTTTTGTCGTACCGAGTGTTATTATAATCCAATGTTATCATTCACGAATAATTTGTTTCGTACTTGAAGTGACACGCTAAGGTTCACTTTAAGTAACACATCAACCTTCAACTGAAGCAACACATTAAATTTTACTTAACCCTAGAACACAAACGTCTTGTGTCACCCCACTTACCACAAACGATGGGTGTGACAGACCCAGTATTGGAAAATTAACCAAAAATATTTAAACAAAATTTACTAAATCTAAAGATACATAAAAAAATATAAATCAAAATATAAATCAAAAGAAAATTTAATCACCTCAGAGGCGACTAAAAAAATTGAAGATCCTTCCAAAATATAAAAAAAATCTGAATAATACGTTGTACTCTAGAACTAAAAAAGCTTAGGACTTGCCCTTCTTCACACTCTCTCACAGTTCTCTGGAGCATCAGCATGGGCAGCCACAACCTTCCAGCACAATAGCTGACTGTAATGGAGATAGGCAAAGAAGGTGAATGTTTTAGTGTGAATTGAACATGCACTTTTTTTTTTTACTATTTCCAATTATTTCAATTGCTATGGTCCGTTTTGCCTGTGTCGCAGGCTTTGTCAAGCAAGAACTAAGGCACAACAACAATTATAACATCCTCCATTTTGTTTATAGCTCCAAGAGGTTGTTATTACTTTTAATAACAATGCTTAGTTTATTAGGAGGTGCTTAATTATTTATATTTGAATAATATGTTATTACATAGTATAATTACATTACTGTGTTAGTTT
>NC_087202.1:100704211-100721711 GCF_015104395.2 Macrobrachium nipponense
AGATACAGACACTGAAAGACGTCTTACAAAATAATCCGTGCTGAATTTCACCAGAGAACCCAGTGTGGACCAAAACTACCATTTTTAGACGTATTATATTATTTCCAAACCTTGTCGTTTTGGGCTGGGCAAGGGAGGGAAGTGGAGCTGCCAAATCAAACTTTCTCAATCAACTTATTCATTGTTTGAAAACACTACAGACCTAAAAATTACTAAAACAATAATTGCCTTTTACACTGGGTAACGATGTAAACATTGCCTTTTTTCTTAAACGTGGCACAGATTTTGAGCTACGTTGCCAGTTCTCTTAAAGGATTCACGTCTAGGCTAAGTATGGGAATAAAAAAATCTCTATTAAATAAAATAATAGAGGATTATATAAAATATCTTAAAGTACAAAGCAACTAGTGTGTAAGGCGTGAATACTTTTATTTGCATAAAATAACAAAAAAGAATTATATACTGTTTATGTAAAGAAAAAATTATTTGGCAAATACCCAAGTACACAAACGCGCGCACACACACACACACACACACACACATATATATATATAATATATATATATATATATATATATATATAATATATATATATCTTTATATATATTATATATATATAAATAGAGAGAGAAGAGAGAGAGAGAGAGAGAAGAGGAGAGAGGGAGAGAGGAGAGAGAAAGAGAAGAGAAGAGAGAGAGAGAGAGAGAGAGAGAGAGAGAGAGAGACTCATGGTCAGTGGCAAAGGAGGTACAATTATCTTAAAAGAAAGATCAAAAAGAGTGTTTAACTTAAGTATCCTCGGAAACAACAAAGCTCTGGAGGACACGACGTGAGGAAAAGAAACAAAAATTCTCTGGAGTCGCAGTCGTGCATTACACTTCTTTTCTTTCTAATTTCAATAATTGCAAATGAAATTATGCAAATGTCTTGTTACAAGTTACGATGATATTTTGCACTCTTTCTATTGATCTTGTTGTATCTTAAATGTATTCATGAATTTATTATTTAACATATCATCCCACTGGAAAAGTGGATATTTCTTTTCAATTGCTGTTATATAGCCGTCGTCCATTAAAGATCTTATAGTATCACTGTAATAACTCATTATAGTAAAGAAAAATACATTGATCATTCCTTTGCATCCTTTGCTTTTTTGCATGTACTACCTGGTTCTTCCGTTTAGCGGGTGATAGTTCCCATTCCACAGGTAATTAAAAATGCGTTTTTCTATAGACTTTCCAAGTTCCATGGTTAATGGGTAGACATGTGATACATACCATGCTTAGGCAGAATTTTTGAAATTATCAATATTGCTTTCTGAAACAAAGAAAGTTTTCTTGAATATTGCTGCCAATATGACTTATTATATTCCTTTCAATACTTTGCCAGTTTTCCTGTTTAACTGTTTCATATTGTATACCACACCAAATACTTTAAACGATCCCATTACATTTTTTATTATACAATGATTGGCCATTCTGCTCTGTCCTTCCCAGATCCTAACCCTAAGAGGTTTGTTTTATCATAATTCAGTGACGCACCTGTTGTTTCTTCTTATGTTTTCATTGTCATGAAACTTGCTATATAATAGCCTCATTATTTGAGTTCATCACTATTGAGGCATAACCTAGTATTGATAACAGTAAATCGTTCGGCAGTGCCAGTGAGAACTTGAGTAATTTGGGCTTCAACATTCTATACCAAGGCTCTTGTGCAGTCACAAAAAGTAGCATGGGCAATGGGCATCCCTGCCCCACAGAGCTTTGTATTGAAAAGCTTTCAGACCGGTTACCATTTATGGTACTTAAGCAGCTCTCAGCATCGGCGTAAAGCATTTGAATAAGTGTAATAAACTCATTTGAGAATCCTAATTTTCCTAATATCAGAAAAACAAAACACAAATGCTTTAGACCAGTCAAGGTTAACTAGAGCAGCAGGAATATTTTCATCATTTGCAAAGTAAATAATGTCTCTAAGCAGCGTATTACAGCCGGTGATAGATGTGTTGGGAACCGGACTAAATTGTTCTGGCGAAATTAACAAATCCATAACTTTCTTCATTCTGTTGGCTATTATTATTGCTATTGTTTTATAATTATCTACGTTAAACATCGTGATGGGTCGCCGGCTACCTATTAAATGAATATCTTATAACTTGTACAAATTCAGATTGTATAGTCTTCCGCTTAGTCTTATTAAATTCTATCGATAAACCGTTAATTCCAGGGCATTTTCCGTTCTTCATGCTAAAGATGGCATTCCCAACTTCAGAATCGGCTACTTTTTCAGTTAGCATTTTATTTTCCCTTTCTCTTATAACATTTTCAATCAAATATAAAAATATATTTTGCTTTGCTTCATCATTTTCTACCTTTTCATAAAATTCCCTCAGTATGTCCTTCGAATTCTGTAAGATGGTTCCATTTTTCTTTTTCAATTTCAATATGTAATTTTTGGCATTTTTCTGTTTCCCCGGTATATATACGTAAGGATAACTTTTCACCATAAATTCTGTCGTCTATTTTTGCTCGTAATCCAATCCCATCACAAATTTAATTTTCTAACATTCTAATTCGATCTTTTAGAACAATAATTTCCTCGTATTTATTGCACATAACTGAATGAACTTCATATTTACCTCTCAATACTAACTGCAAGAAGTTTAGTATTCCATATTTTTCTTTATTTATATTCTTTGACATATGCATGGAAAGTTTTTGAGCTCTTGTTTAGTAAAAGCCCACCAATTTAAAATGGAATAAGATTCTGCATGCTTCTTGCGTTCCAGCCTTTCTCAAATTGCAGTATAATTTTCAAGTGCAAATGTATCACTAAGGATTTTAGATTTTAGTTCCAGTAGCTTTTCCCCACACTATATTTATTCATTTTTATCCTAGTTTTAATTACAAAGACTTCGAAATTAGATTATTATCAAGGTTCAAACAATCTCTTTTACCGGTTGTGTTATTCCAGTCCCCTCTGATTATTACAAGCTTGTAATTTTTCCGTTTTTTCCCTTTTTCTCAGTCACATCCACTTGATTTTCAAGAGATGAATTTTCTTCCGTAACCACAACAAGCGCTTCGTCAGTTTGAACTTTCACTTGAACTGGTCGCTCATCCCCGGGCTGAGAAATAAGAGAATTCGTCTCCTCATCTGTTTCACTGTTACTACCATATACGCTAAATGCAGCTTCTCTTACGGTCCTGATTTCTTCTTCGTTGAGTGAAACGGTCTCCTCTTCCTTGATCTCTTCGTGGCTATTTTCAACTCGTATTTCTTCTCCAGTGTCTGCTTTATCTACCGCTTTCTTTCCTTCAGCCTCAGTGTTTACTAATTCTGGGCTCTCATTTTCACTATTATTCCTTTCTGTTATACTGGGAAAATTTTCCTCATCTAATCTGAATTATAGCTCTACTATCTCATTTGCGCAGTCTTTAACTAGGTGATTTGCTTGCTTACATCTGTAACACGTTCGCCTCTGTTCATTATATAGGATGGTAATATCAACCAATATTGATGGACGAGGGGATGTTCTCTCTAATTCTCTTTTTAGCAGTCAGAGTCCCGTTTAACAAGCCAGAGGGAGGGACCCATATTGAATTTATTGTCTCACAACAGCGGCAGACATTTCGAACGGGGCATTATTCCTTATTGATAAATACGTCACAGATGAACTATTGACTATCTTAACATTTCCCACCTCACTTAATTAAATAGATAACCTCATCTTCATATACTCGTACAACTCCTGCAAATATTTCTTCTGGATTAAACTTTACGACTACTTTAAACTGTTCTGTACACCAGTGACATTACTTCATCTCATTTTCATTTTGTTGAACAAAACATCACCAACCACTTTCGTTGTCATTATTGGAGCTGAATAAAAAGCAAATCGGTGGAGTCTTTTCCCCTAAATAAATGATAACTCCCCATTCTCTAATTGTAATTTTGAGTAGAAAAAGGATTCTATGACTTGTGAACACGCCGAGGCCATTAGCATCGGGCAAAAACTCGAAAGTTCGAGCTAATCTTAAATATTTACCTTGATGACATTTACCAGCACTTTACGTGATCACCTCTGCACTTTCTTGGATCACATCACTCTTATTTCATATGAGAGCTATATTTTCACAGTGTCACTCACTAAAACCGCATACAAAATGTCTAAAATAAGGGAGCGCTGTAATCCAGTGTTTGGAGTCCTGTAGCTTCTTCTTCTATTGGAGAAATAGTAGACTTGCGGATTGATGACGAGGAGAGAGGGCTAGGGAGGGACCTGTTAGACAGTTAGAGGAAGAAGATCGAGAAGGAGACAGAGAATTAGATGGCGAGATAAAGAGAAGGAAGATATGGAGAGAAGAGGTTTGGTGGAGGATGATGCCTTTACTAGAAGCAAGTGGAGAAGGTGCATCAGGCAACCGACCCCTTAACCCTTTGAACCCTTTGTGCTACCTCTTGGGTTTTACCGACTCACTCTTTGGGCTAGTTGTACTAGCCGACGAAAAATTTTTTGATTATTCGTTGCTTAATTCATAATATGAATTTTTCCTTTATTTAGATCAGCTTAGTAGCTTCAGTGTTCCTAGTGATTAATTTCATTCCAATTTAAAATAAATCATCATCCCCATTTCCCTCTATAGTCTATCCAAATAAATAAATATAACGAAAAATAAATAAATAAATATAACGAAAAACAAATAAATAAATATAACGAAAAACACAAATCCCCTTTTCTCCGCGGCTTTTGGCCGAGTCCAGACGATGAAACAAACGATATAAAAAAAAAAAAAATTCTGGCTACAAAAGGTTAAGACTCGAGAGTGATTAGCATTTTGCCATATCTTCTTAAACTCGTTCAAACGTTTCAGGAAAAAGGGTGACAATTTGGTAGATTTGGCATAATTTTTGAGCGGCTCTGCCATTTCCTCGTGTATGAATGATTAAGGGAAGTGACGCCAAGAGTGGCAGTTATAAGAGGATTGTCTGTCACCTCCCTCCATTCCAAAACACAGAGATCAAAACATTATACTACTTGGACCTTGCTGTACATTTTTTAGTTGCTTAATACAAACTTTAATAATGATATATATATATTATATATACTTGTGTACACACACACACACACACACACACACACATATATATATATATATATATATATATATATATATATATATATATATATATATAACCATTATTAGCTTTTGCATTAAGCAACTTGAAAAATGTACAGCAAGGTCCAAGTAGTATAAAGTTTTGATCTGTGTTTTGGAATGGAGGGAGGTGACAGATAATCCTCTTATATATATATATATATATATATATATATATATATATATATATATATATGTATATATATATATATATATATATATATATATATATATATATACTTGTGTACACACACACACACACACACACACATATATATATATATATATATATATATATATATATATATACATATATATATACTATGACATATATATATATATATATATATATATATATAAATATATATATATATATATATATATATATATAACCATTATTAGATTTTGCTTTAAGCAACTTGAAAAATGTACAGCAAGGTCAAGTAGTATAATGTTTTGATCTGTGTTTTGGAATGGAGGGAGGTGACAGATAATCCTCTATATTAATATATATATATATATATATATTATATATATATATATATATGTATATATATATATATTTATTTATATATATATATATATATATTTATGTTATTTATATATATGTATAAGCATTATATTATGTAATATATACTGATATATACATAGAGGTATGCATGTACAAACGCATAATATATATGTTTACATATATACACATCTAAACATATTTATACTTATGTATAAATTGATATATTTATGTATGTTCATATATATATATATATATATATATATATATATATATATATCGAGCTACAATGTCCTTTAATATCTAATTCGCTCTACCTCGGAATTAATATATTTTCATATATGCTTAACCGAAGGGGAATTATATATATATATATATATATATATATATATATATATATATATATATATATATATATATGTGTGTGTGTGTGTGTGTGTGTGTGTGTGTGTGTGTGTGTGAGAGAGAGAGAGAGAGAGAGAGAGAGAGAGAGAGAGAGAGAATGTACTATACGTGTATACATATAAAGATTGAATGGCCAATAAAATCGGTGATTACACGACAGAAGATTATATTTTTTTATAACAATATTCTATAATCTCGATTGCTTTTGATTATCTACATGACAGAATATTGGTTTGTGTCTGAGATGCAGGTGTTTGTTTGGAAGAAATGGCTGGGCCTTGTTTTTCACTCTTTATACTTCCCACCTACATCTGTCGACTTTGGGCGGCTGGACCACTGGAACACTTAATTCAGAATAGGGCACGGGATTATCCCGAGTCCTGACATATTCCTATTCCCAACTTGATTTATGAGTTTATGACAGGGGTTTCCGGAATCCTATTCCCAACTTGATTTATGACAGGGGTTTCCGGAATCTTCAAATATTGTTTCCACTTTCCTCCTGACTTTTAACTGCCGTTGAGGGAATTCTGGAATCTCCCGTGAGGGATCAAAGTACGAACAGGAATATGCGAGGAGGGCTCGGGCGATAATCATCACGGGCACTATTATATATAATCTCGAGCAAATCGATTTGCGGTCACGCCTACCGTTCAAGTGACTGAAAATCTGACTAAAGTAAAAGCAGTGTCCACATATAGAATGATAAGATAACATTAGTTTATCAGATCAGAAATTGTCTGTGATGATTTACAGTCATTTGACGTTCTAACACATTTTCTGGGAGTTCATGAACAACTTGATTTAATACAAAAAATCCAAAGAAAAGAGTGAGCGAAATATGCTCCAGAAAAGAAATTCAATCCATGCATTCATCTGGTAGAAAAGTGATTAGCTTCGTGCGAAAAAAGAAGAGAAAAGAGGTGAGGTTTCGCTCATTATACTGACATTCAGATCCGTTTACCTCTAGGCAATCACTAAATGGCCACGTGTAGAGAATACCATTTGGAAGGACAATGCCTAATCCCTCTACAGCCAAGGGCTTTTTCTCCTTGCCCCCCCTTTATTCAAGGTTAGAGTAAAGGGTTAGAAGCTAATCAAAAGCGAACTTAAAAATAGTGGCGGAATTTACGTGTAGTACAGCCTAGGCCGAAGGTATCAAAATACAACACTATTTCAAACGTATACTCTCCAAGAGTATTCTTATATCCATTCAACTTAAACCTATATAAAATATGTAGCTACTTTATACAGCATACAAAGACTGTAAAATTTCTCTCTGGGGAGATTCGCGGTGTGGCAGTAGCTGCGTTGTAAAGAAAAACTATAATGACCTCTGTTCTTACCGTTTACATGACAATCACGCCTCCCCCACCAGCCTCTCTCTCTCTCTCTCTCTCTCTCTCTCTCTCTCTCTCTCTCTCTCTCTCTCTCTTGTCTACACACCTACACACACATTCGCAAGTAACATGGCATTCTTTCAATGACCGAACATATTAGTGTTATGGAAGTCAAGGCGGATTTTTTTAAATATTAGGCTTATGACAATGTAACGTAACTAATGCCAGTGATAACTGACATGAATTCTATGAAAATCTAAAAAAGTTTATATATTTAAGCAACTAACATTTAATTACTTTACAAGCTTACATCGTAAATTAAAAAATGGTTGCTGAATTATAAAGTATGATTAATATAAAAAGTAAATGTTTTTGGGAAATCCAGAGAGTTTTATGTTTGTGTGTATGTACTAATTTCAGACTGTTATGAAATTCTTAGATAGCGTTGATAAATCTGAATTTAGAAAACTACATATGGTATTCCTTGTCAACTGAGTGCTTGGCCATCAGTAAAATATCATCCGGAAATAGGATCAATATATTATTCACTGATCCGCCATTTCAGACAATTCCTTACATTTTGCACACACACACACACACACACACACACACACACACACACACACACACACACATATATATATATATATGACTGGTAAAAATGTTCTGTAACAACAGAGTTCCATCTAATAAAAGGAGCCCATAAAAACACCAAAATAGAGAAAAAGTACTATATTTCAGAGACTGCTGTCTCCCTCTTCAGGTAGATGATTGAGAAAAGTTCACAGAAAAGGTGGAATCGGCCTAATAAAAGAGAGGCAGGTAATGAACATCTCAAAAGGAGGATGGATTTCGGACACGATCGACAACGTCTTCATTCAACCAACCCTTAAGAAGATTAGAGGAAGATTATCAGCGGGGGTGACTTAAAATGGCTTGTTTGTGGATGGACCTCTTGGTATAAATACCACCTTTTCTGTGAAACTTTTCTCAATCATCTACCTGAAGAGGGAGACAGCGTCTCTGAAATATAGTACTTTTTCTCTATTTTGGTGTTTTTATGGGCTCCTTTTATTAGATATCATATATATATATATATATATATATATATGATATATATATATATATATATATATATATATATTTATATATACATACATATATTTGCACTCAAATCATTTAACTATATTGGATTACCCGCGCATAATTTCACACATTCCATATCATATTTGGTCAGTAGGTTGGTCCTTTCTGAAAACTGATACCCGTAAAAGTAAGCATTAGAGAAGAGAAGGCACACGGTTAGAATATATTGTGCGTGCATTCGTGCACACACACACACACACAGACACACACACGGATGGGAGCGGACAGGTTAGGAAGTTTCGCACGTAAACAACTGAAAAGTATAATGCCATATACAGTTGTTACAATAACTTTAACATTTTATTTTATGATTATGTTAATATTTTTGTTCTTTCCTGTTTTGTTGTAAATATAGCAAAATTATTATATCAGTGAGCTCCCCAATAAGGATTTTTTTTTCAGGAAAATATTAAATAATTAATTGGTAATTTCGTAAATGACATCTTTCTTGTTTGGTTGTCGGAATAATGTGTTCTCCATTTCTCAAGAAAATGAACGCAGCCGAATCTGCACGGTGACTGGTATTATTTTACAAAAAACGGCTTCAAATTCTATAATATGAGTATGAAATCAGTCCTTTTATGAAAAGGATAATCACAGATAAATGGGTGTTAAGGGGACAAACATAATTTGGAGAGGAAAAAAATAGAAGATTAGTTGGTTTTATAAAGCAGAAATTGCTAGAAAAAGAATATTCTACAAAGGTTTTCCATGCATTTTGGGAAATTCTCAGCGTTCCTTCGTAAAAATAAAAAGCACCTGTAATATTATGCTAAACGAAAACTGAACAAAAATAAAGTAGGAAAATTATTTATCTTTTCATTGACTCTATTACCAAGATTCTTTTCTAACTATTATGCAAACAATATGGGATTTTTAAGAACTTTCGCATTAACAGTAGCCGACTTCCCAAATATTGGTGAGTACCTGGGGTGGCAGCTTCTCTTGTCTCGCTGAGGCAGGAGTGGAAATTGTTAATGTAGGGATAACGGTGGGAAAGAAGAAGAAGGAAGAATAGGTAAGATACCAGAAGCGCAATAAACAGATGATGAATTTTCCAGTATCAGTTATTAAGTAGTGTGATAAAAACAAAGTACTCTAAGAATGTCAGTGGTAATCACAAGACAGTTTTGCTCTTGGTGAAGTCCCAGTGATAATCTACTACATCAACAATTTGTCTCAAGGAGTGGGTTACATAGGAATGGTCCTCCCAGATAAGAAAAATAAATAAAATAAAAAAAAAGGTTTCTGTCTCTAGTGGAATACATAGGAATGGCCCTCCTAAAAAAATAAATACAAAAGTTTCTGTTTCTAGTGGAATTCATAGGAATTCCACTAGAATGGTCCTCCTCAGTAAAAAAAAATAAAAAAGTTTCTGTCTTTAGTGGAATACATATGAATGGTCCTCCTAAAAAAAAAAATAAATAAAATAAAAAATAAATAATAAAAAGGTTTCTCTCTAGTGGGGAATGCTAAGAATGGTCCTCCTCAGTATGAACAAAAATAACAATGTTTAATAAAAATAAATAAATAAATAAATAAATAAATAAATAAATAAATAAATAAATAAATAAATAAATAAATAAATAAATAAATAAATAAATAAATAAAAAGGTTTCTGTTTCAAGTGGAATACATAGGAATGATCCTCCTCAGTAGGAGCAAAAATATTAATGTTTAATAATAATAAATACATAAATAAATAAAAAGGTTTATGTCTCTAGTGGGAATTACACAGGAATGGTCCTCCTCAATAAGAACAAAAATAAAAAGGTATTATTAAGGACGCTGTAAGAACTGCTGTGTGCCGTAGAATTTACGAATCAAGGCTACCCATAGCACTTAGCTGAATCTGGACTCTACCACATGTACATAGAAACGAATATAATACAATAAACTCTGCAATCTACGAAAGAACTTTAATTGGACGACAAGACTTTTGATAGCGAGATTAGAACTTCAGCCATTTACCCTTACGGGGGAATGTGCCATGGAGTCATTCAGTGATTATAGTTATAGGTATAGAGTAGTCTTCCTCGTATGCCCATATACGCTGCTGCATCCAACCCACTCGTAAGCTCCGGGCACCATTGCACATAACTTTGCTGCTTTATAACGTTAAAGCATTTAACGGACCGTGACACCGCGGTAATACAATCATCTTCAAGAATTGTTATACACTCGTACACAGAATGAAGTAGATGTTAAGTATTGCAATGTGAACCGCTTCGATGGTAAAGTGATTAATTTAGTAATATACATATATATATATATATATATATATATATATATATATATATATATATATATATATATCTATATATATATGTATACACACACACACACCACACACATATATATAATATATATATATATATATATATATATATATATATATGTAGAGGAAGCCCACTAAAATTTTGAAAAAATTGAAAGTTTTCATTTAAGCTTTCGAAGAGTACATGCTCTCCCTCTTTCTGAAAGAGGGAGAGAATGTACTCTCCGAAAGCTTAAATAAAAACCTTCAATTTTTTCCAAAATTTAGTGGGCTCCTACAACATATTTAGACCACGGATACAGTGTTTAACTTTGCTATATATATATATATAGATATATTTTTTTTTACATATATAAGAGATATATATAATATATATATATATAATATATATATATATATTTTATATATTATCGGTATATTTATGTTCATGTGCATTTATTAAATATAAGCTAACTAATGCTCTTGGCATAAAAATGAACAACAAAACATCTCATGAACTCGAAAAAATTAAGTCCTCCAGTAACTGTATCTTAGAAGGTCATGGATCCACTTATGCAGAAGAGGAGGAATGTTTTCATTCCTTCCGGACGCCAGTGGCTGGAATTTTCCGAGCGGTGACAAATTCTTGAGCGCATACTTTATGCGGCACCACTTGCATCCGAGCAATCTAAAGGGTCTCAAGAGCTAATGGGAGATGCAAATGAAGTACATTCGAGGATTAAGCAGGGAAACTAAGCGAAGTCTTCGGCTAATGCCTGGAAACTTACCGACTGGGACATGCAATATTTGCTTGCTTGTATGTGTTTATTCTCCTAGAGCGCAGATGACTGATGTTTATCTTGCGATTCCTAAGTCTTGTATATTGAAAAAGGGCATAGCTTGTTAAACCTCAAAGTTTGAAATATAATGGCTCCCTTTTTTCTGCAATAACTTTTTATCATAGCATCGGATAAAGGTAAAGTTGGAAAGTGTATATTTTATAACCCTACTAATATTTTAAGTATTATTTAGTACCTGAGTTCAATAACTCTGGTACTTATCAAAGGAAAAGTGAGTTTCCTATGCCAGAGTCATCAAATTTGCGGGTAAAGATTTTGAACGCATTAGTGACGTTGACCTATGACGTCATGAGGCTCCACCCACACTGAAGAGAAGTTTACATATGGGGAAAACGTCTCTTGACTGTCCCTTCCACATACGATGACATATTCGCTAATTTGACATTATTACCCATCCTGCGCCTTCAGGCGATATCAGTGATGACGAGCAGCTGCCATCGTCCCCTTGATTGCATTATCATTCTCAAAATTTTATCAATTATTATTATTAGATTATTATTATTATTATTATTATTATTATTATTATTATTATTATTATTATATGTAGAGGTTTCATGGCAACTTTCACAGCAGCCGTTGGAACTAAGTTGTTAGCCTAGAATTCTTCCATTTTATTGATATTCGCATTGTTTCTACTTTACAAATAGGACAATCCGGTTCGTTGTACCTCAGGTTTCGAAGCTATAGCCTTCTCTTTGCTGCAGCAAGAAATGACTGTTGCCAAGTGAATATTACCCCACCTATAGAAATTCATGGGTTTTCTCGCTCTTGCCACGAGTCTTGCTTGTATGGAAATTGTCAAGTTGTAGTACAAATGCAGCCTTGCAACCACGGGGACAATTTCATATCCTGATGGCTATTCTCGAATTTGTTGAAGCCTACTATGCTTTCCAGAGGCCATGTCAATACTGTTTTTCGTAAACAAGTGTTAAACCTACGTATGGTTTTTCCATGCTACTAAAGCACTGGGTGTTTCTAACACTGTTCTAATTTATGGTAGTACACTGAATTGACAGATGTGCTTAATTAAGCCTTTTACTCTTAGAAAAAGACCAACTTCTTGCCTTACTCAGACCGTTGCGAACAAGTGGTGCTTTATGACATACCATAATTTACTTTTTAAAAATTCGTATTGTCCAAGATAGTTAAAATGACATTTGACCTTAAGTCAAACAACCATTTGAAAAGGTTTAGTGGAGGATACGCTATACCGGGGTAACTGATACACGTCACCACTTCTGGGGAAGGTTAGGTGGCTAAGCGCAGTTTTAACCACATTTTATTAAATGAAAAAAGGTTAATGAAACGCATGAATCTATACACAGTACTTCCGAAAATTATGACGAAGTTTGCAACACTCATTGCTTTATTGGCATGGAAATCCATAAGTCGGTTTAAACGTTGTTTACGAAAAACACTACGGCATTGCTTCTGAAATGCATAGTAAGCTGTGTAAGCATATCCAATCACCTGTTACTGTTAGTGACTTACTGCTTACCTGGTGGATGGGCGGAGCTCATGACATCATAATTTATGTTTCCGCCAAGAATGGTTTTAGAATCGTTTTCTGTGATTTTCTTAGTTCCGGCATCGGTGACTCCATTTTGCGCTATAAATATCAGAACTATCGAACTTAGGTACTAAATAATACTTGTAAAAATTAGGTAGAATTATAAAATATACACTTGCCAACTTTCACCTTTATCCGATGCTTTGATAAAAAGTTATTGCCGAAAATGGAGTTCCGTCGGCTCTGAATCCCTTAGTAGGTGCAGTTTAGATGATAATTTACCCAGACTATGACACACTATTATGAATCCTTTACCGTGAGAAGAAAGAAAGTTTTAGAAAAACTAGATTCATATCCACTCATGACTGCTCTGTAATAAACTCATATCTTTGCAATAATTATGTAAGTCAAAATATAATTAAAAAAAACTAATGGCTACTTCAAGTTGGAGATATAAAAGAAGGAAGAACTGCCATATACTTGTCAACAAAGATTAACAGGAATATTATTAAGAAGCCATCTAATGATGAAGGGAATATTCACCCCTAAAACCATCACACGATAGAAATGCATTCCATCTTTCGTACTCTTCCTGCATCTCTTCTTGTGCTACAGCTCGACACATTGAGGAAGGAATGTCAAAAGAAAAGTTGTGATTTTTTCATACGACGCAAATATGCTGCGTGTCCATTGTAGTACCTGACTCTTTTTACCAAAGGAAATCGTGCGAAGTCTTTTGCACCACAGTGTTTTCGAGTTTTAAGATGTCAGAACAAAAATAAAGTGGTAACGTAAAAGTATTTTATATTAGAATACTTTTATAGATATACTTTGGGCTACATTATTTTTTACATTTAGCCCAATGGAGCAGTTTAGGGTTAGCGATAGTCAAGAGACTTGTCAGTGCTGCCAACCTCTCATTGTGACGTGGTTTATAATTATATTCTTCAGAGTAATAAATAGCAGTTGTATTATATATATCTTAAACCATGTATCACTCCATATACGCTTTATAAGAGAAAGAAAGGAATGCCGTAAAATCTTTTTGATCAAAAATCCTCATTAAATATCCTCCTCACTGTATGCCAAGAAGCTAAAAGGGCATCTTGGTCATGTGTGTTTGAAATGACAATTTTGACTTTTACTAGTACTTTATTTATGCACACATACTGGTTGTTGAACACGAAATATTAACAGCAAACACACCTAACATTAACACAACTTCAAATCCATAACCCTCAACAATTAATTCAAACACCTGACATTGATAACTTTGAAATAAGAAAATTTACAAAGTAAATGAAATCATCAAACATATTAAACAAATCAAAAGAAAATAAAACACAAACTTGTGTGCAAGATTGTAAACACACGTTTCAAATAAACTTTTGGAGTATTAGTAAAATTTCAGATTAACATGTGAATGATTTGAAAATTATAAATTTCTTTAAAATAGCTGGTGTCACTAATATATTATAAAAATAAGAAACGCTAAGCAAGTGACTAAGCGATAGAAGCTACACTTCCACCAAGTCAACGGCCCTACGGCGATAGCGTTGAATTTACAACAGAACATAGATGAAACTAGAAATGATCAGTTTAGAGGAGTGATTCCCAAAATATAAGGTATACTTTTTTTAAAACAAACACTTCATTTCCAGCTTGCAACTGGGTAATATTACATGCAAGGATAAATGTTAATTATAGTTATACAACCGCAAAAAAAAAAAAGTTAACAAAAGACTGAAAACAAGATTCTCACAGACGTCTTCAAAGCGTCCAGACTGTGAATTTACATATTCTACTCGGAGTTCCTCACAGGATCTGGATAGTTAAGTGGTCAATAGACCGTGGAAGCTCATCTTCCGGTAAAGGAAAATGTTCGACGATAAATCCGTGAATAAATATTCTTGTGGGGACCAGGATCCCCCTTTGAGGACCTTGTTCCCCCCAGTGCGCGAAGTATAATTGAGGTGGTTGAGTGAACAAACCAGACTCTCCTCTTAAGGGGAAGGAATTTGAACTAAAAGGAATTTGCAGTCAATCTTATGTGTCAGATTTCTTTGTAAAATTATGCGCTCCGTTTTCTATTTGACACTTTGACAGAGTTTTGAGTTAAAGTAGTAGATAATGAAATAGACAGAAAGACAGAGACCTGGTAGTCGTTACTCAAACTTTAAAATTATTTTTCATCTCCATAATTTAACAGCTATTATTTTCACTATTTCAATCTGTCTATCTATCTATCTATCTATCTATCTATCTATCTATCTATCTATCTATCTATCTATCTATCTATATAGCTATATATATATATATATATACAAATGTATGTATGTATATATATACTATATGTATGTATGTATATAATATATATATATATATATATATATATATATATATATATATATATATATATATATATATATATATATATATTATATACATGCAATATAAACACAAAATTTAACAACATGACTACAATAAATGAAACATTACATAATACTAACAATAATCATAAAGCAAAGCGTGAGGTGTATGTGCTGCGTGTGGTTTGTTTTATGATTATTGTCAGAATTATATAATTTTTCAATTTTTCTGTAGTTATGTTGTTAATTAATGTGTTTTATTTTCATTGCAACCGTCATTATTATAGACATAGACAATTTCAAGTTCATGCGCAAGGAATTAATTACTACTTTATATACCAATACACATTAAGTAATGCGTGTCTCGAGGTTTCCTCAAAGTTTATGGTATCCCTTTGACAACAAGCTGTTTGTCCTTTGCGCAAAACGTCCTAGCATTTCGTATGATAATAGAAAAATAAAATACTTTTCTTCGGTTAAGATCATAAATACTTGGTTGAGTTACAAGTCCATCCCCTAATTAGGTTAAAATGTAAAATTTGAGTGTAGGCTCTTACCATTTACACTCAGGCAAATCTGTATTTACAGCAGCTGGGGAATTACTATACAGTTCCGAATTATCAGGGCATCCTAAACCAACATCTCCTTAGTACTGTTAACAAGATAAAAGCTACAATTTAAGTAAGTCCTCAGATATCTGGCAACTCCTCTAACTTAGCATTACAGGTAGTTGTGAGTGCCAGAAGGAACGTTTTTTTCTTTTTTTTTTGACAAATATTTAACAGGACGATATTACGAGATTCGCTGATTATCAGCTCTAATTACCCGCACATTGGTGTTATCCCATAAGAAAAATGTAGCAGACATTATTCTACCTTCAATACAAAGTTCTTGGAACGTGCAGTTTCATCAAGCAATATCTAATGTCACGTCACGTAATTTAATAAGGTTCTTTTCCTCCATCCGTTTAGGACTGAGCGCCTCTATGTCTCTTCTGGGTCCAGGGGCGATCTGGACTCTTGCCAGCACGACTTGTATTTATAAAGATTTGTTTCTGCATGACAGTCCTCTGGCCTCCCGCTGGACGTTGTTTTATAGTATTAGTAGTGCAAAGAATGCTGCTTTTGCCTTTTAGAAACAGATTAGATTGATCGATGTATGAACCAATTTTTGCGAAAGGCCTTTAGTTTGACGGGATAATTTATTTGCCGTTTAAATGTTTAGTATGTCTTCTCTTAAACGAGACGATTACTTTATTTCAAATGAAATGACGGATCTTGCATACATGCCACTTTTCGTAGTAAAGAAAAAAGAATTCTGATAATAGCTACGATGTTCTGAATACCCATTGTAATATCTTTTATGATGAGAGTATTATATTATTATTATTATTATTATTTTATTATTATTATTATTATATTATTATTATTATTATTATTATTATTATTATTGCAGTAGATGAAACTTGTTCTCATGGAACAAGTACACAGAAGTCAATCACTTGAAATTCAGGGTTCCAAAGAATGTTGGTTTCTACCTCCACCGCAGACCCCACACTGCAGTAGTAACTGATCATATACAGTAGTTACAATAACTTTAACATTTTATTTTATGATTATGTTAATATTTTTGTTCTTTCCTGTTTTGTTGTAAATATAGCAAAATTATTATATCAGTGAGCTCCCCAATAAGGATTTTTTTTCAGGAAAATATTAAATAATTAATTGGTAATTTCGTAAATGACATCTTTCTTGTTTGGTTGTCGGAATAATGTGTTCTCCATTTCTCAAGAAAATGAACGCAGCCGAATCTGACAACGGTGACTGGTATTATTTTACAAAAAACGGCTTCAAATTCTATAATATGAGTATGAAATCAGTCCTTTTATGAAAAGGATAATCACAGATAAATGGGTGTTAAGGGGCAAACATATTTGGAGAGGAAAA
>NC_087202.1:100724211-100736711 GCF_015104395.2 Macrobrachium nipponense
CAAAGTTTGGAAATATAATGGCTCCCTTTTTCCTGCAGTAACTTTTTATCATAGCATCGGATAAAGGTGAAAGTTGGAAAGTGTATATTCTATAACCCTACCTAATATTTTAAGTATTAATTAGTACCTAAGTTCAATAACTCTGGTACTTATCAAAGGAAAAGTGAGTTTCCTATGCCAGAGTCATCAAATTTGCGGGTAAAGATTTTGAACGCATTAGTGACGTTGACCTATGACGTCATGAGGCTCCACCCACACTGAAGAGAAGTTTACATATGGGGAGAACGTCTCTTGACTGTCCCTTCCCACATACCGATGACATATTCGCTAATTGACATTATTACCCATCCTGCTGCTTCAGCGATATCAGTGATGACGAGCAGCTGCCATCGTCCCCTTGATTGCATTATCATTCTCAAAATTTTATTATTATTATTTATTATTATTATTATTATTATTATTATTATTATTATTATTATTATTATTATTATTATTATTATTATTATTATTATTATTATTATATGTAGAGGTTTCATGGCAACTTTCACAGCAGCCGTTGGAACTAAGTTGTTAGCTTAGAATTCTTCCCATTTTATTGATATTCGCATTGTTTCTACTTTACAAATAGGACAATCCGGTTCGTTGTACCTCAGGTTTCGAAGCTATAGCCCTCTCTTTGCTGCAGCAAGAAATGACTGTTGCCAAGTGAATATTACCCACTATAGAAATTCATGGGTTTTCTCGCTCTTGCCACGAGTCTTGCTTGTATGGAAATTGTCAAGCTGTAGCATAAATGCAGCCTTGCAACCACGGGGACAATTTCATATCCTGATGGCTATTCTCGAATTTGTTGAAGCCTACTATGCTTTCCAGAGGCTATGTCAAATACAGTTTTTTTTTTCGTAAACAACTGTTTTAAACCTACGTAATGGTTTTTCCATGCTACTAAAGCACTGGGTGTTTCTAACACTGTTCTAATTTATGGTATAGTATATTGAATTGACAGATGTGCTTAATTAAGCCTTTTACTCTTAGAAAAAGACCAACTTCTTGCCTTACTCAGACCGTTGCGAACAAGTGGTGCTTTATGACATACCATAATTTACTTTTTAAAAATTCGTATTGTCCAAGATAGTTAAAATGACATTTGACCTTAAGTCAAACAACCATTTGAAAAGGTTTAGTGGAGGATACGCTATACCGGGGTAACTGATACACGTCACCACTTCTGGGGAAGGTTAGGTGGCTAAGCGCAGTTTTAACCACATTTTATTAAATGAAAAAAGGTTAATGAAATGCATGAATCTATACACAGTACTTCCGAAAATTATGACGAAGTTTGCAACACTCATTGCTTTATTGGCATGGAAATCCATAAGTCGGTTTAAACGTTGTTTACGAAAAACACTACGGCATTGCTTCTGAAATGCATAGTAAGCTGTGTAAGCATATCCAATCACCTGTTACTGTTAGTGACTTACTGCTTACCTGGTGGATGGGCGGAGCTCATGACATCATATGTTTCCGCCAAGAATGGTTTTAGAATCGTTTTCTGTGATTTTCTTAGTTCCGGCATCGGTGACTCCATTTTGCGCTATAAATATCAGAACTATCGAACTTAGGTACTAAATAATACTTGTAAAAATTAGGTAGAATTATAAAATATACACTTGCCAACTTTCACCTTTATCCGATGCTTTGATAAAAAGTTATTGCCGAAAAATGGAGTTCCGTCGGCTCTGAATCCCTTAGTAGGTGCAGTTTAGATGATAATTTACCCAGACTATGACACACTATTATTGAATCCTTTACCGTGAGGAAGAAAGAAAGTTTTAGAAAAACTAGATTCATATCCACTCATGACTGCTCTGTAATAAACTCATATCTTTGCAATAATTATGTAAGTCAAAATATAATTTAAAAAAAACTAATGGCACTTCAAGTTGGAGATATAAAAGAAGAAAGAACTGCCATATACTTGTCAACAAAAACTAACAGGAATATTATTAAGAAGCCATCTAATGATGAAGGGAATATTCACCCCTAAAACCATCACACGATAGAAATGCATTCCATCTTTCGTACTCTTCCTGCATCTCTTCTTGTGCTACAGCTCGACACATTGAGGAAGGAATGTCAAAAGAAAAGTTGTGATTTTTTCATACGACGCAAATATGCTGCTTGGCCATTGTAGTACCTGACTCTTTTTTACCAAAGGAAATCATGCGAAGTCTTTTGCACTACAGTGTTTTCGAGTTTTAAGATGTCAGAACATAAAATAAAGTGGTAACGTAAAAGTATTTTATATTAGAATACTTTTATAGATATACTTGGCTACATTAATTTTACATTTAGTCCAATGGAGCAGTTTAGGGTTAGCGATAGTCAAGAGACTTGTCAGTGCTGCCAACCTCTCATTGTGACGTGGTTTATAATTATATTCTTCAGAGTAATAAATAGCAGTTGTTATTTATATATCTCTTAAACCATGTATCATTCCATATACGCTTTATAAGAGAAAGAAAGGAAATGCCGTAAAATCTTTTTGATCAAAAATCCTCATTAAATATCCTCCTCACTGTATGCCAAGAAGCTAAAAGGGCATCTTGGTCATGTGTGTTTGAAATGACAATTTTGACTTTTACTAGTACTTTATTTATGCACACATACTGGTTGTTGAACACGAAATATTAACAGCAAACACACCTAACATTAACACAAACTTCAAATCCATTAACCACTCAAACAAATTTAATATTCAAACACCTGACATTGATAACTTTGAAATAAGAAGATTTACAAAGTAAATGAAATCATCAAACATATTAAACAAATCAAAAGAAAACAAAACACAAACTTATGTGCAAGATTGTAAACACACGTTTCAAATAAACTTTTGGAGTATTAGTAAAATTTCAGATTAACATGTGAATGATTTGAAAATTATAAATTTCTTTAAAATAGCTGGTGTCACTAATATATTATAAAAATAAGAAACGCTAAGCAAGTGACTAAGCGATAGAAGCTACACTTCCACCAAGTCAACGGCCCTACGGCGATAGCGTTGAATTTACAACAGAACATAGATGAAACTAGAAATGATCAGTTTAGAGCAGTGATTCCCAAAATATAAGGTATACGTTTTTTAAAACAAACACTTCATTTCCAGCTTGCAACTGGGTAATATTACATGCCAAGGATAAATGTTAATTATAGTTATACAATCGTAAAAAATAGTTAACAAAAGATTGGAAACAAGATTCTCACAGACGTCTTCAAAGCGTCCAGACTGTGAATTTACATATTCTACTCGGAGTTCCTCACAGGATCTGGATAGTTAAGTGGTCAATAGACCGTGGAAGCTCATCTTTCGGCAAAGGAAAATGTTCGACGATAAATCCGTGAATAAATATTCTTGTGGGGACCAGGACCCCTTTGGGGACCTTGTTCCCCCCAGTGCGCGAAGGATAATTGAGGTGGTTGAGTGAACAAACCAGACTCTCCTCTTAAGGGGAAGGAATTTGAACTAAAAGGAATTTGCAGTCAATCTTGTGTGTCAGATTTCTTTGTAAAATTATGCGCTCCGTTTTCTATTTGACAGAGTTTTGAGTTAAAGTAGTAGATAATGAAATAGACAGACAGACAGACAGAGACCTGGTAGTCGTTACTCAAACACATTAAAATTATATTTTATCTCCATAATTTAACAGCTATTATTTTCACTATTTCAATCTATCTATCTATCTATCTATATATATATATATATATATATATATATATATATATATATATATATATATAATACCTATAGTATGTATGTATGTACACAACACACACACACACACACACACACACACACACACACACAATTATATATATATATATATATATAATATATATATATATATATTATATACATACAATATAAACACAAAATTTAACCTGACTACAGTAAATGAAACATTACATAATACTAACAATAATCATAAAGCAAAGCGTGAGGTGTATGTGCTGCGTGTGGTTTGTTTTATGATTATTGTCAGAATTATATAATTTTTCAATTTTTCTGTAGTTATGTTGTTAATTAATGTGTTTTATTTTCATTGCAATCGTCCTTATTATAGACAATTTCAGGTTCATGCGCAAAGAATTAATTACTACTTTATATACCAATACACATTAAGTAATGCGTGGCTCGAGGTTTCCTCGAAGTTTTTGCTATTCCTTTGACAACAAGCTGCCCCCTTGTCCATTGCGCAAAACGTCCTAGCATTTCGTATTATAATAGAAAAATAAAATACTTTCCTTCGGTTAAGATCATAAATACTTGGTTGAGTTACAAGTCCATCCCCTAATTAGGTTAAAATGTAAAATTTGAGTGTAGGCTCTTACCATTTACACTCAGGCAAATCTGTATTTACAGCAGCTGGGGAATTACTATACAGTTCAGAATTATCAGGGCATCCTAAACCAACATCTCCTTAGTACTGTTAACAGGATAAAAGCTACAATTTAAGTAAGTCCTTAGATATCTAGCAACTCCTCTAACTTAGCATTACAGGTAGTTGTGAGTGCCAGTGGAAGCCGTTTTTTCTATTGACAAATATTTAACAGGATGATATTACGAGATTCGCTGATTATCAGCTCTAATTACCCGCACATTGGTGTTATCCCATAAGAAAAATGTAGCAGACATTATTCTACCTTCAATACAAAGTTCTTGGAACGTGCAGTTTCATCAAGCAATAACTAATGTCACGTCACGTAAATTAATAAGGTTCTTTTCCTCCATCCGTTTAGGACTGAGCGCCTCTATGTCTCTTCTGGGTCCAGGAGCGATCTGGACTCTTGCCAGCACGACTTGTATTTATAAAGATTTGTTTCTGCGTGACAGTCCTCTGGCCTCCCGCTGGACGTTGTTTTATAGTATTAGTAGTGCAAAGAATGCTGCTTTTGCCTTTTAGAAACAGATTAGATTGATCGATGTATGCACCAATTTGTCCCGTCAAATAAATTATCCCGTCAAACTAAAGGACTTTAGTTTGACGGGATAATTTATTTGCCATTTAAATGTTTAGTATGTCTTCCCTTAAAAGAGACGATTACTTTATTTCAAATGAAATGACGGATCTTGCATACATGCCACTTTTCATAGTAAAGAAAAAAGAATTCTGATAATAGCTACGATGTTCTGAATACCCATTGTAATTTCTTTTATGATGAGAGTATTATTATTATTATTATTATTATTATTATTATTATTATTATTATTATTATTATTATTATTATTATTTCAGTAGATGAAACTTGTTCTCATGGAACAAGTAAGTACACAGAAGCCAATCACTTGAAATTCAGGGTTCCAAAGAATGTTGGTTTCTACCTCTCACCGCAGACCCCACACTGCAGTAGTAACTGATCATGATACAGAGCCATTGATTTTTTCTCACCTTGGGAAAGGCGTGAACCCGCGACATCTGAGTGGCTTGTCACGACACTAGCAACTATACCATTGACCAGCGAATCAGGCAAAATATATATCGATTTTACAAAAACTTTTTCTTTCTTGTAATTATTAGTGTAAATAACGAGTCATCAAAAATACAGGTGTAGATATCCTTAGGCCGCATAATGTTACAAATTATCACCCAAGACGTTTATCACTTCATCCTGAACAACTGAGATCATGATTACCCTTTGAATAGAAATTCTTACTAAATAATCAACAAACCTTATTCAAAATTACTGCATGAACTAGCATGAACTGGCATTCTGCCAATCGGCACCACAGCCGTTAATAGCTAATCCAAAAGTTAACATGAACGACATCGTTTCATTTCAATCCGTCCCGTGCCGGTGTGATTTCAAAATTGTAATATATTCCGTCATTTTATCAAGTCACCAAATATTAACGAAGTGATGCTTTAGGTTCGGTGTTATGAATATGTCCTTTCTATAACCGAAATGGATAATGGATATTGTCTATTGGCTCCCTTCTTTCCTTCATGCTTGTTGACAGGTCTAAATGTAGAAATTGTGCTTTATATACTGTTGTTGCTTTCATCAAAGTCATAAAAAAAAAGGATCCTGAGACCATCTTAGGTACTTTCAGAATTAATTTTATTCATAGTTTAATATTTGCCTATATTTTTTTATATTTTTGGTATTTAGTACATGAATACAGTTTTCAATTAGGTATGTAGTCATGTATGCAAACACTCTAATTTGATGCAAAAAAGGCAATTATCATCATCCAAGGTCACACGCCGATTGAAATCTTATTTTCAATAATCTGCTAAAATATGCCCACATCAATAGTTTCGTTGACACTGGGTTGAGATGGTATATTCTCCAAGTCATCGCTACAGGCATCGCGAGACTCTGGTGCCTCAAGAATAGGACTAGTCATCATTAATGGTGAAAAATTAATGAAGGTTGTACACTGACCTTGTTCAAAGACTCACAGATGACAAGGAGTATTTGCTGAAGGCTACGGATTTAGTACGAGTTTTTCAGATCGTAATGGTTATGTTAACTGAAAATATCTCTTACAGCAGTAATAGTTCGGGCAAGGAATTTCACAGCAACCTTGAGTGTTTAACAGTGAAATCCTGGACATGCAGTTTCACATCAACATTTGCATGTTGATATGCAAACGACTTACGTCCGAATTGAGAATATTAAAAACTATATGCGTAAAAGATTCTAATATTGCTTATTTCCAAAGAAAAGACGCAATTCTATTTTATTTAAAATGAAATTGAGAAAATTGTTAGGTTAATGCAATTACTATTCATTCATTGCTTCACACCTCACTTAGAATATTGAGATGGAAGATTTTACCCGTAAACAATGTAGTGTTAGAAATTTAAATAACCTTCAGTAAGATACTACTGTCTACCAAAATCTAGTATATTACCTATAATTAATATAAGTAAATAAAAGTAAAATAGTGGCGAGAGAAGGAAAATGACTGAGGAGAGGAAGAGCACTGATAAACTTCTAAATTCCTGCATGAAAACTTTTCAAGATTCTTGGTCATACTTGAGAGGCCTCACTGATGGCAAAGGTCACTAAGAACTTCACGGTTAATTAGGTGTCCAAAGTTATCGAGTTTCTCTTTCAAAAACCATTTTCCTTTCGTGTCCTGTGAGGAGGAAGCGAAAATGGCCAAGTGCGGTTGGTATTCCTAACCGGTTTAAAGGAATCTTTTTGATTAACTCTTCGAAAATGTAGATGTTCCATTAGCAAGTCAAGGACACCAAATAAAACTATACAAAGAATTTAGAGAATTTTGAGCATGTGGAACTCAACTAAATTCATATTTCATCTTCATCCATAGGAAATGTTCTCTGTGGAAATTACCACAGAATTTTTCTCCCCACAAAAAACCACTTTCGTAAATGATGATAACATGGATATCAGCTAAAGGAGTGTATACTCAAGTACTGTTCAAAACAATATGCCTAACGATAAGCCTAATGTTTCTTTGCGTAACAGACCACCGCAGGCCAATGAAATTCACAATAATTTTGAGTTAAAGCACCCCGAGCTATGGAATGTTCTGTGTCATTTCAAAACTCAAAAACTGCCAAACGTAAATATTACGATCAAGTTGACTGGAAAAGCATATTAATTAGAAAAGTCTGAAAAACTTTAAGCGTGAGGTGCTTGGGCCTTTTTATTTTTATACTGTACGAACGAAAGCAACAGCAACACAAAATCCAGGATTTTACACGAGACTCCGTGGTAGCAAGATAGCGAAGAACCACAGGGAGCTATAGTGTTTGCACCAATTTAACAAAGCTAGTAATTCCTGGGTGATAACGTTCAAGAGGATCTTTCATCGAAGTCTTAAATTATTACGTAGTTGGGAACAAGGAAACTTTTCCTGACAACTCACACTAAAAATTAAATATCTACAGTTACCGATGTCCAGGTCAAACCTTCCTTAAACTTTGGCCTTTAAAATTTGAGGCCAGGGCACCAAGTTTAGCTATGGCACAAATGTAGGTTTAGTAAGTTCAATTAACTACAGTGAGAAGGAAATCCTGTAACAAGTGCCGTCGGTATTACTATGCATATAGCTCTAGAACGTTTGCAATTTTCAACATTTCATTGCAGAATTGTTTCTCTCATTAATGTTAATCATGTTCATATTTCCTTCTTTGATTACACTTAAAGGGACGGTTTGCTCTTAACGTTTATCTTTATGTAATTTTGGTTGGCTTAAAAATCTCACTACAATTTAGGTCATCTTAACAAAATGTTCAGCCTTTCGTCCTCCCCTAAAAACAATCAATTGACTCAAGAGTTAATCGTGATGTTAGTAAAAATGAAGACCTCAGCTAATAACCACAGCATAAGTTCTGAAAATATTTATTAACCGAGCTATCATATCAAAACCGTATCAGTTCAATTTTAATCAATGAAGAGTGTAACGAAATTCTGTTTCTATTCAAACTACTGCCTGAAGTGGAAGCAACCAAACTCCTGGACATCATTATCCTGAAAATTATTACGATCACATCGGTATATGTTCTAACTTTTTATTACGCTCTAAAAACTATCCACTTCCGAGAATGTATAACCATTAAACCAAACAACACATTTACCTACACATTCAGGTAGGACGGTGATTCTTAACGTGGGCGCTGTTGATTTTTAAGGGGGAGGGAATACTCAGGGGGCCTTATGTTCAGAAGGCGTAACGATATCTACCCGACAGCAAATTTACAGTGTACACTTAGAGTCCTGTACAGTGTACACACAACCACGAGTCTGATGCTTAAAAGATAAAATAGATATGTAAATAAGTACTGTAACTACTATACATTTCAGGGACCGCGAGTCATCATCTTTCTCAAATATCTTTCAAACTAATTATTTGATCATAATGGTACTTTGACACAGTGTACAAGACAACTCACCCTAATTTTGGGTAGTATAGTGCAATGCCAAATGGTGTTAGTTAAGACGTTTACTCTTGACTTACATCGTGCTCCCAAGCATCGTCGACCTATGCTTTCGAACGTCCTTTACCCCCATCCCGTCCCTCCCTACCTCTCCATTCCCCTCCTAATCCATCCCTCAACCCACTTTCCTGGCCTCCCCATCTCCGCACCCATTTCCTGTCTTATTATGCTATACGTATATTGAGTAATATTGGTTGTTATATAAATATGTTGGTTTTTGTAGATTCTGTGTTCATTTAATTAATGTTGTTGTATTTTCGTAAGTTATATTAAAAGGAGTAGGCTAAGATGCGAATGACCTTCACCCTGTTCACCCCAAGACCAAGAGAGACAAGGTCTACCCAATAGGGTGGAAGTAACTACGTAGGCAATGGCGTATCTCATTGTCCTAGATGTGAATTGGGAAACCCTTTCAGTGCTCATCTGACTGTCACTGGGTAATAATAAAGTAAACATCTCTGTTTTCATTTAGATTCACTCGTGAACTAAGGTAGACTTGATAATTCCTTAATAATTACTGAGTATATACAGCACTGCCTAATGCCATGTGTATGTTGCGTTGATGATTGCAAATATAGGTTTCGGGAAATTAAGAATGAAAAGGCGCGATTTTCCATTTTTACCCAAAATACGAAGAACTACCAAAAGAGCGGACAAGGTTATGTAAAGGTAAACAATCAGAAGATGTGGCGCGTAAATATAAATTCTGTAGTTCTCATAAATGACTGTCCCCAATTCTAATGAATACAAGTGATATAATTCAAGATGCATGGAACTCTCCTCATGCATTAAACTCATCACGGCAAAATTGAATTACACCCTTACATTAGTAGAAACTAAATTGTAGTGTGATATGAATACAGAAACACACACACACAATATTATGATAGTGACAGTAGTTTCCCCCAAATTATACCCATTTCTTTTTCTTTTTTTTATTTGCCTGATGACGCAATAAGTAGGTAGACAAAGCTCCGCCTACATGGGGGATTTTGGGGGAAGTGAGTAGACCTCTTTCTCTTGGCGTTAATTCACCCTGTAAAATGTACCAACTATCACGATCTCTTAAATGCTTTACCCTTCGTATTGACGTGTTGACTACGAGCAGGTTAGATAAGGTAACCAAAATTAAATCACAATTCAATCTACAACCAAGTATACAATTAATGCTGCTATCAACGGAAAACAGTTACGAAAAATTAACCAATATTATGGTCGTTACGTCAAACATCGCTATCCTTTTCATTATTATGAACTCTCCAATTATCTCCTGGTATTGAAAAATATCATGGAAATCGGTGTATATTGTAAATTACAGAGAGGTATTGGTGGTGCGGGGTGGAGTGGGGAGAGATGATAAAAACAGTGATAAAGAAAAGTGTGTGTGAGAGAGAGAGAGAGAGAGAGAGAGAGAGAAGAGAGAGAGAGAGGGAGGGAAGGAGGGAGGAAGTGAGAGAGAGGGAGGGAAGAAGAGAGCGGACGGAGGGCGAGAGGGAGGGAAGGAGGGAGGAAGGAAGTGAGAGAGAGGGAGGGAAGAAGAGAGGGAAGGAGGGAGGGAGAGGGAAGGAGGGAGGGAGAGGGAAGGGATGGGGATAGCAGACGTTCGAATTTGTAAATGAGTCCTGCTGACTCATGTGACTTCGCCTTTAAAAGTCAAGAAAAACCACTTTAACTAACAGTGTACAAGGAGTCTTGTACACTGCGTCAAAGTACCATTTCGATCAAAGGATATTTGAGAAAAACGATGACTCGCTGTCCCTGAAATGCATAGTAAATAAATAAGTAAACGATTCAATAAAAAAAATCTTTTACCAAGTAGTGTATTACATAAAAAGAAATATAGTGTTATTCCTCTGTGAATAATGAACATTTACCAGTGCGTTTGATATGTGAGAAGACATTCACGAATGAGGGAATGAAACCTACGAGAATGATCGGAAGTAAAGCATCCAGAAAAAGAAAACAAGGATATAAGATACTTTCGTGATTTGGTAGTAAAATTTAGAAATCGTTCCACTATTACAGAACTGTTCAAATCGTACGGGAATGAACTTGAGAAAGGATTTATTGCAAAACTCCAAAGCTCAGTGCTAAATTTAGAAAGCCACGCGCTATTGATGGAACACATTATACCAGCAGAAGACAAGAGGTGAAACGACTTCACTGGGAAGCAATCGGAAGGCAATAGTTCCGATCGTCCCATGAAATAAACAGTTGAACGAGGTTGCAAAGACCCTTACAAGGATAAGATCTCTACGTATCCATGGTCAAATTCTTTCAGCATTCAATTTGGTTCCGGACATCTTCAGATCAACGCTCTTACGGGCTTTTATAGTTCATGTATATTTGCAATTAACGAAAAATTATGGAAGGTTCTCTATTATACCGAAGTTGTTTTATTTCCTCCTGTTCTGTCTTAAGAAAAGTACTTTAGGATACTTTTCACAAATCTTAACGCTTACTTTTAGAGATTTGATGCTATATGCTTTTATGAAACCAAAATAAAAGACACGAAATAACAATGAAGATTCACGATAAGGCATATTTAAATATATACTCTTTGGAGATAGGATTAACGACTCAGACATAGTATGATAGAAATTAGCAGTTGAAATGTATTAGATATGACTGGTTGCTTTGAGAGCGCAATCGTTTTTCATGATACAGAAGTGATGCTATTAGGAATACTTACATGACACAAACCTCCGCTAACTGATATCTAAGAAAGAAATGTAAATATGAAAACTTCGTCCCAAATTCATCAACACTTATACTATCAATCACATTGATACACTGAAGATGGTTGGAGCTCTATAAAAAAAAAAAAGAGTTTTTTAAGAAAAATCTTTCTTGAAAAAGCAAACATTTCCAACACTCGCCCTTCAATGGATCTCTCTCTCTCTCTCTCTCTCTCTCTCTCTCTCTCTCTCTCTCTCTCTGCGTTAGGGCGTCCCGATATTCTTCACCGTTGAATAAAAAATGTTATCTTTCTCAACAAGCGCGCCCTGGACCATCAGGGAAAGGCTGCGTGTCTTGATACCCTCATTCCAGTTGGCTGGCAAAATCGTTTGGCGTTGTCAATTGCTTCGAAAGTGTCTATATTTCCCGGGAACCAAAACGTTTCTGTTAGAGGTCTGGTGTGGCATTAAAGCAGAACTTCCCAAGATGCATTGAGGAATATAGGATCTGGAGTATCATGCGATTCTGTTTACATATATACGGATGCACAAGTTCTCATGCCCATGAAACAGATATATATATATCTATCTATCTATCTATCTATATATATATAAAGGTTTTTTTTGACACGAAGGAAAAAAATGAAAAAACGAGTTGGCCGAGTACTTTCGGTCCTATTTGGAAAGTACTCGGCCAACTCGTTTTTTCATTTTTTTTCCTTCGTGGCAAAAAAACCTTTATTTATACATAGCATCACGTTTTATATACTTCGTGATCAAGTTATTCATCTATATATATATATATATATATATATATATATATATATATATATGAAAGTAGTTCATA